>NC_069506.1:217120764-217247828 GCF_027579735.1 Bombina bombina
CCTGAGCAACATGCGGAGGTGTTCAAGCTTAAATTTAAATGTAGACATATCAGAATCAGGTTGAAGTGTCTTCCCTGAGTCAGAAAAATCACCGACAGATAGAAGCTCTCCTTCTTCGGCTTCTGCACATTGTGAGGGTATATCGGACATAGCTACTAAAGCGTCAGAGAGCTCTGTATTTGTTCTAGCCCCAGAGCTGTCTCGCTTTCCTTGTAACCCTGGCAGTTTGGACAATACTTCTGTAAGAGTATGATTCATAACTGCCGCCATGTCTTGTAAAGTATACGCAATGGGCGCGCTAGATGTACTTGGCGCCCCTTGAGCGGGAGTTATAGGCTCTTACACGTGGTGAGAGTTAGTCGGCATAACTTCCCCCTTGTCAATTTTCTCTGGTGATAAATCTTTTAAAGCCAGAATATGGTCTTTATAACTTATAGTAAGATAAGTGCATTTGGTACACATTCTAAGAGGGGGTTCCACAATGGCTTCTAAACATAATGAACAAGGAGTTTCCTCTATGTCAGACATGTTTAACAGACTAGTAATGAGACCAGCAAGCTTTGAAAACACTTTAATTAATGTGAAAAAGCAGAATATAAAAAACGGTACTGTGCCTTTAGGGGAAAAAAACAAACACAAAAACTGCAAAACAGTGAAAAAAGCAGTTAACTCTATGAAATTTTTACAGTGTATATAATAGACTAAAATAGCATTGCACCCACTTGCAAATGGATGATTAACCTCTCAGGTTCAAAAAAGAAGCAAAAAAACGGTAAAAAACGTTAAAACAGTCACAAGCAAACTGCCACAGCTCTACTGTGGCTCCTACCTTCCCATAAAACGACTTTTGTAGGTACAAAAACCCTTTACAGAGGCCCACTATGTCAGGGGACTCCTTCAGGGAAGTTGGATGTCTCAGAATGTAAAATCAACTGTGCAATTAGAGCGCGAAAATAGGCCCCTCCCACCATGTACTCAAAGTCAGAGGGCCTTAAAAAACTATTCCTAGGAGTAAAATAACAGCCATGTGGAAAACTAGGCCCCAAACAAAGATTTATCACCTCAGTAAAAAACGTTCTTTATATATATGCAAACGTTTTACATACTAAGCCATAATAGAAAGTAATATGAAAATTACCCTTTACTGCAAGCATGATGCCAGTCGTTATTAAATCACTGCACTCAGGCTTACCTTAACTATATCAGGCACTGTCAGCATTTTCTAGTTCTTATCATCCTCTAGAAATAATATACTGAACATACCTCAGGGCAGTTAATTCTGCAGGCCGTTCTCCCAGCTGAAGTTTCCTCATACTCTTCAGTTATGTGTGAGAACAGCAGTGGACCTTAGTTACAACCTGCTAAGATCATCAAAAACCTCAGACAAATTCTTCTTCTAATTTCTGCCTGAGGTAAAAAACAGTACAACGCCGGCACCGTTTAAAAATAACAAACTTTTTATTGAAGATAAACTACACTAATTCACCACATCTCTATAGCTACTTCCCTTGTCGAGAGCTGCAAGAGAATGACTGGAAGTGGCAGTTAGGGGAGGAGCTATATAGACAGCTCTGCTGTGGGTGATCCTCTTGCAGCTTCCTGTTGGGAAGGAGAATATCCCACAAGTAATGGATGAATCCGTGGACTGGATACACCTTACAAGAGAAATGGGTTTCATATCCTTTTAAACACAAAATTACAAAACACATTATGAAATATGTTTAAAAATGTGTTTGCAGTTTTTAATGTATTCTTAATCACCCCCTTCTTGCACAGAGTAAAACGTGCAAATTTGCTTTAAAAAAAACTAAAAGGAGGGTTTGAGTGGCAAATGCTGCAGCTATATGTGATAGTGCCAGTTCCAGAGCTATTTAAAGCGTCAGTATCATTAAATTGTCAGATTGCAAGAAACAGAACCAAAGTGTTTTTAAAGCAATTAAGACCATCAAACTATGGACCAGATTATAAATTGAGTACAAAATATCACTTTCGCGAAAGCGATATTTGCGCTCAACTGGGTAATACCAGGGCAAGTAAATGTGCGCTGGTATTACAAGTTAGGTGCAATGCGAATGCTACCTCCTTTTCGCATTGCACGGAAGCATTGCGCTTACGAGAGCGTGCTTCCATAGGCTCCAATGAGACACAGCATGAGAACTAGCGCAATGAAGGGGGTAAGTTGTTCAGCAAATATATATGTATATGAATATATACATATATTTTTATGTGTTACTATGTCATAAACCAGACTACATTATGTAGAAGGGCCTATCCAAGCACTCTGCCAAGGATATAGTTCATTGGCAATGGCAGGTAAATTTAATCTGGTGGGTGGGGGGTGCTATGACAACTCTACACTGCGAGAAGATATACACTACTCGACTGACTTCTTTCATCTCCTATGTCCAGGAGGAAACTTTGAGAAGTTTCAAATCAGTTAGAGAACTCTTCTCAAATTATGTAAAGGTAACAGCATTTCATAAATCCTATGGAGACAAAAATTAAACTGAGGTATGAGGTTAGACAAAGGAGGGTCAAAGATCTAGACTATAGGGGTGGGTTTGCATCCCCATGGTGGCTGGAAATGAATAGCCCACATGTAATGATCCTTTGATTTCTCAAAATCCTTTATAGGAAAATTGATTTGTTCCGATTAAGGGCCAGATTACAAGTGGAACATTGTTTAACGCATTGGCTGCGCTAGGAGTAAATTTTTTGCGTGCGTCGGGTTGTGCTCGAATTACAAGTTGAAAGTAACGTGTTGTCGTTTGCGCACTAACTTGACGCATATAAAAAGCCGATAACCTATTCCCCCATAGAAGTCAATGGAGCAAAAAAAGTGGGGGAAAATCCTACCACCCTACTCCCGCACAAACCCAATCGCATATTCTCAAGTGCTCTAACCCGACATGAAAATATGATTATTTCACATTAAAGTGTTCTACACATAGAAGAATATGTTCTATTTATTCATAAATACACATTTCTACATATATATGATGGTATTTTGGTACAATATACAGTACGGTGCAAAAGTCTTATATTTGTTGTTTTAGCAATGGTACAATGACCATATATAATTATTTATTAGAATACAACCAGAAAATACGGAATATTTGTATGCAGTATTAAAAAACAGAAACAAGCTGAAAAAAAAAACATTTATATAGTGTGACCTCTCCTTACACTTGAGCAATAGTAGGAACCTGGCTCTCGTAAACCTAAATCGAATGGAATCCTAATTAATGTCATTGCTAACACCTGTATTTGTCTATTACACCAGGTTTGTGCAAGACATGCTTGAACATTACATACACATGTGGTATGAGTTTAAATCAACTTTCAATCACATCATTCCATTAAAAATGCCAAAGATCACAGAATTTGACATAAAATCATACTTTTGCATCAGTAAGGCCACTTTCAAAGGGAAATCAGCAAACAAGTAATTTGAAGAATCAGGAGAGGTCAAGGGCAAAAAAAGAACTGGAAGGCCAAGAAACCTTTCAAAATTTAATGAGAAGTTTCTCAGAGTTTCTTCTTTGAGAGACAGGAAGAAGTCCAGCAAGGACCTGGCTCAGCATCTGGCAGCTTCATCGGGAATGACAAGTTGACCCTTCTACAGTCCGAAGAAGCTTGATCAGGAATGGCCTTTGTAGAAGGGTAGCAGCCAAAAAAACAAAATTTATGCTTACCTGATAAATTTCTTTCTCTTGTAGTGTATCCAGTCCACGGGTTCATCCATTACTTGTGGGATATTCTCCTTCCCAACAGGAAGTTGCAAGAGGACACCCACCGCAGAGCTGTCTATATAGCTCCTCCCCTAACTGTCACCCCCAGTCATTCGACCGAAGACGAGCAAGAAAAAGGAGAAACTATAGGGTGCAGTGGTGACTGTAGTTTAAAAATAAAAAACACCTGCCTTAAAGTGACAGGGCGGGCCGTGGACTGGATACACCACAAGAGAAAGAAATTTATCAGGTAAGCATAAATTTTGTTTTCTCTTGTAAGGTGTATCCAGTACACGGGTTCATCCATTACTTGTGGGATACCAATACCAAAGCTTTAGGACACAGATGAAGGGAGGGACAAGGCAGGAACTTAAACGGAAGGCACCACTGCCTGCAAGACCTTTCTCCCAAAAATAGCCCCCGAGGAAGCAAAAGTATCAAATTTGTAGAATTTAGAAAAAGTATGAAGAAAAGACCAAGTCGCCGCCTTACAAATCTGTTCAACAGAGGCCTCATTTTTAAAAGCCCATGTGGAAGCTACCGCTCAAGTGGAATGAGCTGTAATTCTTTCAGGAGGCTGCTGGCAAGCAGTCTCATAAGATAAACGGATTATGCTTCTCAGCCAAAAAGAAAGAGAAGATGCCGAAGCCTTTTGGCCTCTCCTCTGTCCAGAGTAGACAACAAACAATGCAGATGTTTGACGGAAATCCTTAGTAGCTTGTAAATAAAACTTTAAAGCACGAACCACGTCCAGATTGTGTAATAGACGTTCCTTCTTTGAAGAAGGATTAGGACACAGTGACGGAACTACAATCTCCTGATTGATATTCTTATTAGATACCACCTTAGGAAGAAATCCAGGTTTGGTACGCAACACTACCTTATCTGTATGGAATATCAGATAAGGGGAATCACACTGTAAGGCAGATAACTCTGAAACTCTTCGAGCCGAAGAGATAGCTACCAAAAACAGAACTTTCCAAGATAAAAGCTTGATATCTATGGAATGCAGAGATTCAAACGGAACCCCTTGAAGAACTTTAAGAACTAAATTTAAACTCCATGGCGGAGCAACAGATTTAAACACAGGCTTGATTCTAATTAAAGCCTGACAAAACGCCTGAACGTCTGGAACATCTGCCAGACACTTGTGCAGAAGAATAGACAGCAGAAATCTGTCCCTTTAAAGAACTAGCTGACAATCCCTTCTCCAATCCTTCTTGGAGAAAGGATAATATCCTAGGAATCCTGACTTTACTCCATGAGTAACCCTTGGATTCACACCAATGAAGATATTTACACCATATCTCATGATAGATTTTCCTGGTGACAGGCTTTCGAGCCTGAATTAAGGAATCAATGACCGACTCGGAGAAACCACGTTTTGATAAAATCAAGTGTTCAATCTCCAAGCAGTAAGCCACAGAGTGGGAACACATACGCCAGGCTGAAGGACCAGGGCACTGCTAGAGCATCTATCAGCGCTGCCTGGGGATCCCTTGACCTGGACCCGTAACAGGGAAGCTTGGCGTTCTGACGAGACGCCATCAGATCCACTTCTGGTTTGCCCCATAGTTGAATCAGCTGGGCAAATACCTCCGGATGGAGCTCCCACTCCCCCGGATGAAAAGTCTGCCGACTTAGAAAATCCGCCTCCTAGTTCTCTACTCCTGGGATATGGATAGCTGAGAGATGGCAAGAGTGAACCTCTGCCCATAGAATTATCTTTGAAACCTCCAACATTGCCAGGGGGCTTCTTGTCCCGCCCTGATGGTTGATATAGGCTACAGTCGTGATATTGTCTGACTGAAATCTGATGAACCTGACCGCAGCTAGTTGAGGACAAGCCTGAAGAGCATTGAATATCGCTCTCAGTTCCAGAATGTTTATCGGAAGGAGGGCTTCCTCCTGAGTCCACGAACCCTGAGCCTTCAGGGAGTTCCAGACTGCACCCCAGTCCAGAAGGCTGGCATCTGTCGTCACTATAGTCCACTCTGGCCTGCGGAAACTCATTCCCCTGGACAGATGGACCAGAGATAACCACCAGAGAAGAGAATCCCTGGTCTCTTGATCCAGATTTAGCAGATGGGACAAATCTGTGTAATCCCCATTCCACTGATTGAGCATGCAAAGTTGCAGTGCTCTGAGATGTAGGCGGGCAAACGGAACTATATCCATTGCCGCTACCATTATGCCGATTACTTCCATACACTGAGCCACTGACGGCCGAGAAGTGGAATGAAGAGCACGACAAGAATTTAGAAGCTTTGATAACCTGACCTCTGTCAGAAACTTTTTCATTTCTACTGATTCTATCAGTGTTCCTAGGAAGGAAACTCTTGTGAGAGGGGAGAGAGAACTCTCTATGCCCCGTGGCCTTAGAACCGCCAGTAGGGACCCTAGAACCTTCGTAAAGATTCTTGGTGCCGTGGCTAACCTGAAGGGAAGAACCACAAACTGGTAATGCCTGTCTAAGAAGGCGAACCTGAGGAACTGATGATGATCTCTGTGAATCGGAATGTGAAGGATGGGACCCTGAGAAATTTGTTTAGGATCTTGAGATCCAAGATTGGTCTGAAAGTTCCCTCTTTTTTGGGAACTATAAACAGATTTGAATAGAAGCCCTGCCCCTGTTCCTCCCTTGGAACTGGGTGGATCACTCCCATAACCAGCAGGTCTTGAACACAACGTAAGAATGCCTCTCTCTTTATCTGGTTTACAGATAATTGTGAGAGATGAAATCTCCCCTTTGGAGATGAAGCTTTGAAGTCCAGAAGATATCCCTGGGAAACAATCTCTAATGCCCAGGGATCCTGGACGTCTCTTGCCCAAGCCTGGGCGAAGAGAGTCTGCCCCCCACTAGATCCGGTTCCGGATCGGGGGCTACTCCTTCATGCTGTCTTAGAGGCAGCCGCAGGTTTCTTGGCCTGCTTCCCCTTATTCCAAGCCTGGTTAGGTCTCCAGACTGGTTTGGACTGGGCGAAATTTCCCTCTTGTTTTGAATTAGAGGAAACTGAAGCTGCGCCACTCTGGAAGTTTCGAATGGAGCGAAAATTATTCTGTTTGGTCCTTAACTTATTGGACCTATCCTGAGGAAGGGTGTGACCTTTTCCTCCAGTAATATCAGAAATGATCTCCTTCAGACCGGGCCCGAATAGGGTCTGTCCCTTGAAGGGGATGTTAAGAAGCTTAGACTTTGAAGTAACGTCTGCTGACCAGGACTTAAGTCATAGCGCCCTACGCGCCAAAATGGCAAAACCTGAATTCTTAACCGTTAGCTTGGCTAAATGAAAAATGGCATCAGAAATAAAGGAGTTAGCTAACTTAAGAGCTTTAATCCTGTCTAGAATATCGTCTAACGGGGTCTCCACCTGTAGAGCCTCCTCAAGAGACTCAAACCAAAAAGCCGCTGCAGCAGTAACTGGGGCAATGCATGCAAGAGGCTGGAGAATAAAACCTTGATGTATAAAAATTTTCTTAAGGAGACCCTCCAATTTTTTATCCATAGGATCTAGGAAAGCACAACTGTCCTCGACGGGGATAGTTGTACGCTTAGCTAGGGTGGAGACTGCTCCCTCCACCTTAGGAACCGTCTGCCACGAGTCCCGTATGGTGGCATCTATGGGAAACATCTTTTTAAAAGCAGGAGGGGGAGAGAACAGCACACCTGGTCTATCCCATTCCTTAGTAATAATTTCCGAAAACCTCTTAGGGACTGGAAAAACATCGGTGTAAACAGGTACTGCAAAGTATTTGTCCATATTACACAATTTCTCTGGAACCACAATGGGGTCACGGTCATCCAGAGTCGCTAAAACCTCCCTAAGCAATAAGCAGAGGTGTTCAAGCTTAAATTTAAAAGCTGTCATCTCAGAATCAGACTGAAGTAACGCCTTCCCTGAGTCTGAAATGTCACCCACAGATAGAAGCTCACCTGCCTCGGCTTCTGAGCATTGTGAGGGTATATCGGAAACAGGCAATAAAGCGTCAGAAAGCTCTGTATTAATTCTAGCCCCAGAGCTGTCTCACTTTCCTTGTAGCCCTGGCAGTTTGGAGAATACCTCTGTGAGGGTAGCATTCATAACTGCCGCCATGTCCTGTAAGGTAAAAGAATTAGACGTGCTAGATGTACTTGGCGTCACTTGAGCGGGAGTTATAGGTTCTGACACATGGGGAGAGTTAGATGGCATAATCTCCCTCTTTTTAGTCAGAGAATCCCCTGGAGATAAATCTTTAAGCGCCATAATATGGTCTTTATAGTTTATAGAAATTTCCGTACATTTGGTACACATTCTAAGAGGGGGTTCCACAATGGCTTCCAAACATATTGAACAAGGAGTTTCCTCTATGTCAGACATGTTTAACAGACTAGTAATGAGACAAGCAAGCTTGGAAAACACTTTAATAAAGGTGAAACAGCAATTAAACAAAAACGTTACTGTGCCTTTAAGAGAAAAAAATTAGCACTTAAACTGCAAAACAGTGAAAAAATACAGTAAAATCTTTACAGTGTGAATAAGGGACTAAAGCAGCATTGCACCCACTTGCAAATGGATGATTAACCCCTTAGGCCCCAAACCGGATTGAAAAACGTTAAAAATCAATTGAGCACTATGCCACAGCTCTGCTGAGGCTCCTACCTGCCCTTAAATACGATTTTGTGCAGAAATAACCCCTTTGAAATGGTTCTCAGATGCCAGAGGACTCTTCTAGGGAAGCTGGATGTCTCAGTCTGTATTAAAACTGCGCAGTTAGAGCGCTAAAATAGGCCCCTCCTACCATGTACTGGATGTCAGAGGGGCCTTAAGAAAATACTCCTGGGAGTATCTGACTAGCCATGTGGAAACTAGGCCCCTAATATAGACTTATCTCCCTCAGAGAAAAAAACGTCATATTTATGAAATCATGTAAACGTTTTGTCACTAAGCAATATGAATATTAACATGAGTATTACCCTGTTATGTAAGCATGATCCCAGTCGCTGTTAAATCACTGCATCAGGCTTACCTCAAATACACAAGGCTCTGTCAGCATTTTCTAGAACTTATTCCTCTCTCTAGAAATAAAAATACTGAACATACCTCAAAGCAGGTAATCTGCAGGCCGTTCCCCCAACTGAAGTTTTCCCATATTCATCAGTTATGTGTGAGAACAGCAATGGACCTTAGTTACAAACCGCTAAGATCATCAAATCTCCAGGCAGAATTCTTCTTCTAATTTCTGCCTGAGAGAAAAACAGTACAACGCCGGTACCGTTAAAAAATAACAAACTCTTGATTGAAGGTAAAACTACACTAAGTAACCACATATCTCTTGATACTTCCTTTCTTGTCGAGAGTTGCAAGAGAATGACTGGGGGTGGCAGTTAGGGGAGGAGCTATATAGACAGCTCTGCTGTGGGTGTCCTCTTGCAACTTCCTGTTGGGAAGGAGAATATCCCACAAGTAATGGATGAACCCGTGGACTGGATACACCTTACAAGAGAAAACACTTTTTCAGAAGGGGAACAGGGTGAAAAGGCTAAGATATGCTAAAGCTCACAAAGATTGGAATGAAGATCAGTGGAAAAGAGTATTATGGAGTGAAGAATCCAAGTTTGAAAGTTTTGGGTCCAATCGTCGACAATATGTGAGAAAAAGAGTTGGAGAGAGATGGAAAAATGAGTGCATGCAGCCTTTAGTGAATGCAGTTAAATCATATTTGGAGAGAAAACCAGCTGATAAAACACTGACAGTCATGGGAGTCCAGATCTGAAGATTATAGAGGTAGTATGGGATCACCTGGACAGAGAAATAAATAAAAGACAACCTAAATCTCTGGGAAGTGCTGAAAGAAGTCTGGTATAATATACCAGAAGATTACTTCCGAAAACTTCAGGACTGTCTCCCCGAAAGAGTTCAAGATGTGCATAGTGCCAAGGGAGGTCATACTTTTGTCTGAAGAAGCCTATATGTTCTGAAAATTGTGTTTTTAATATTTTGTGTACATATTTCCTGTATTTTCTGTTTGTATCTTAATAAAGAAACCAAAAAATATCACCAGGCCACTAGGAGGAGGCAAAGACACCCTACACCAAAGTTTCAAATATCCCTCCTTACTTCCCCTTCCCTCCCAGGATAGGAAAAAATAAGAAAGACAATACGGTTCCGAGATGCAAAGTGGGACTGCCACGATCCTTACTTTTGGGAATCAATACCCAAGCTATCGAGTCCACAAAATATGGGTGGGATAGAAAGAGAAAAAGGCAGGCACTCTTTTATCAGGAATCTCCACCTGAAGAACCTTCCTGCCAAAGGCTGCCTTAGCCAAAATGATAGAATTTGGTGAAAGTACAGGACAGGAGCAGGGCTCATTTTCAGTCAAGATAAAATGTTTAAAAAAAGAAGAAAAAATAAATACTATATATATATATATATCTATACACACACACATATGTGTGTGTAACTTTGTATGTGATTGTATGTATGTATATATATATATATATATATATATATATATATTGTGACAGAAAGCAAGGCCTGGTTATAAATGGAAGATATTTAAGACCAAGCATTGTACATGCTATTTCTCCTTTCAGTTAAAACCCCAGGGAGAAAGAGTGTGTATTTGATTATGCAGTTGATAAACTGTGTTCTGGGTCCCTGGGGTTTGGGATAATTGGAGAGAGGGTGGGCCATTATCCCAGACAGCTGTGAAGCTGTCCAGAAGCTAATCACAGGTGTGGCTAATTATAAGTTGTGAGGGTTTAAATAGCAGCCTCACTTAGGCCTTGAGAGAGAGATATACAGCTACAGAAGCTGGTGTGTGTGTTTGTTACACTGTGTAAAAGACTTTTGTTCCTGTGAACTATAAAAGGACATTATTTTTACAAAGCACTTGTGGAATGCTGTGAAGTGCTGGGACACATTTAAAAGCACTTAACTTTGCTGCAGAGGAAGGATTTCCCTCTTTTGGAAATGAACTGCCTGTTTGTTATTGCTGTGAAAAATAAAGCTTTTTAAACTACAGTGGATTGTCCTGTGCTGCATTTGTGCCCTAGAAGACCGTGGTTAAAAGTGTTCCTGTCACACTTGGTGGAGAATCCGGGCAACCACGTTGTATGTCTGTGGGCATAATAATCTGCAAGCAACATGGAGGAAGTCATTAAAGCTTTGATCCATTCTAATGCTTGGTCTTAAATATCTTCCATTTATAACCAGGCCTTGCTTTCTGTCACAATATATATATAAATATATACAGGGAGTGCAGAATTATTAGGCAAGTTGTATTTTTGAGGATTAATTTTATTATTGAACAACCATGTTCTCAATGAACCCAAAAAACTCATTAATATCAAAGCTGAATAGTTTTGGAAGTAGTTTTTAGTTTGTTTTTAGTTATAGCTATTTTAGGGGGATATCTGTGTGTGCAGGTGACTATTACTGTGCATAATTATTAGGCAACTTAACAAAAAACAAATATATACCCATTTCAATTATTTATTTTTACCAGTGAAACCAATATAACATCTCAACATTCACAAATATACATTTCTGACATTCAAAAACAAAACAAAAACAAATCAGTGACCAATATAGCCACCTTTCTTTGCAAGGACACTCAAAAGCCTGCCATCCATGGATTCTGTCAGTGTTTTGATCTGTTCACCATCAACATTGCGTGCAGCAGCAACCACAGCCTCCCAGACACTGTTCAGAGAGGTGTACTGTTTTCCCTCCTTGTAAATCTCACATTTGATGATGGACCACAGGTTCTCAATGGGGTTCAGATCAGGTGAACAAGGAGGCCATGTCATTAGATTTTCTTCTTTTATACCCTTTCTTGCCAGCCACGCTGTGGAGTACTTGGACGCGTGTGATGGAGCATTGTCCTGCATGAAAATCATGTTTTTCTTGAAGGATGCAGACTTCTTCCTGTACCACTGCTTGAAGAAGGTGTCTTCCAGAAACTGGCAGTAGGACTGGGAGTTGAGCTTGACTCCATCCTCAACCCGAAAAGGCCCCACAAGCTCATCTTTGATGATACCAGCCCAAACCAGTACTCCACCTCCACCTTGCTGGCGTCTGAGTCGGACTGGAGCTCTCTGCCCTTTACCAATCCAGGCACGGGCCCATCCATCTGGCCCATCAAGACTCACTCTTATTTCATCAGTCCATAAAACCTTAGAAAAATCAGTCTTGAGATATTTCTTGGCCCAGTCTTGACGTTTCAGCTTGTGTGTCTTGTTCAGTGGTGGTCGTCTTTCAGCCTTTCTTACCTTGGCCATGTCTCTGAGTATTGCACACCTTGTGCTTTTGGGCACTCCAGTGATGTTGCAGCTCTGAAATATGGCCAAACTGGTGGCAAGTGGCATCTTGGCAGCTGCACGCTTGACTTTTCTCAGTTCATGGGCAGTTATTTTGCGCCTTGGTTTTTCCACACGCTTCTTGCGACCCTGTTGACTATTTTGAATGAAACGCTTGATTGTTCGATGATCACGCTTCAGAAGCTTTGCAATTTTAAGAGTGCTGCATCCCTCTGCAAGATATCTCACTATTTTTGACTTTTCTGAGCCTGTCAAGTCCTTCTTTTGACCCATTTTGCCAAAGGAAAGGAAGTTGCCTAATAATTATGCACACCTGATATAGGGTGTTGATGTCATTAGACCACACCCCTTCTCATTACAGAGATGCACATCACCTAATATGCTTAATTGGTAGTAGGCTTTCGAGCCTATACAGCTTGGAGTAAGACAACATGCATAAAGAGGATGATGTGGTCAAAATACTCATTTGCCTAATAATTCTGCACTCCCTGTATATATATATATGTGTGTGTGTGTGTGTGGTTTGTATTTTTATGCTCCCAGAGTGTATTGGACATTCAGAAACATGTACATTAAGATTCTGTAGAATTAAATTTTTTTTTTTGAAAAAGGGTTTAAAATCATTAAAAAAAAATCCTGATTTTCATTTTTGCCCATATCGCCCAGCCCTACATACATTAGAGGGAGCAAGGAAATTATGTACACATGATTCGTTGTTACCTTCATTGCAGGTGTATACATTTTAGCATTTCCTGTTACTGATTAGGCATGATTAAGGATGAATTATCCGAAACGTTGCTATGTTTGTCTACTGGTGACCATGTGTTGAAATAAAGGTCCTTTTAACCTAAGAAGTGCTGCTGCGTATCGTATTCTATATGTGAGGACTTTGCAGCATCCTGGGAACAGTGTGCACTTAAACAGGAAGGTGCTTGACTCATACTTTGTATCATACTTTGTCAAGCAGGAATGATAACTTGCTCTAAAAACCCAAACTGTGGTGTTTTAGCAGGGTCTCCCAATTCTCAGCCCAGTGTCCTTGTCATAAGCAGCCTCACGAGACCTGACACTATAGGGATAGAGGATAAACCTGCCATATGCAGAATACACCCATGGCTAACTTGTGATTCAACTTCAAGAAGAAGAAGAAGAAAAATGTACAAGAAACACCCTCCTAACTCCTTCTCTTCCAGGAACTGTCCTCTGAAGGAATACAATTCTGAAATTCTTCATATATTTCAGCAGCATCTTCATCCATGCAGTCTTCTTGGTGTAGGGAAGAAATACTGGGATATATGGGAAAGTAGGAGGGATATTTGAAACTCGTATAGGGTGTCTGCCTCCTCCTGGTAGCCAGGTTATGTAATTCCCAAAAGTAAGGATCGTGGACTCTCACTACCATCTAGGGCTGCAACTAATGATTATTTTCATAATCGATTAATCGGCCTATTATTTTTTCGATTAATCAACTAATCAGATAAAAATAAAATGTTTAAAATAAAATCCGCAACCAAGGTGGGATATTTATCTTTGTTAACTCTCCATCAAGGCAAAGTAAGCCTGAACTTCATTCTAACATAATCATTTCTTGAATATTTATACGCAATAGTAAATAAGGTTATGGAAAAAATGTCTAGTCTGCCCTTAAAATAACAGATATATACTTAGAGGTTGTATTTGGTACATAATACAATTAATGAAAAACAAAATTTATGCTTACCTGATAAATTCATTTCTCCTGTAGTGTGGTCAGTCCACGGGTCATCATTACTTCTGGGATATTATCTCCTCCCCTACAGGAAGTGCAAGAGGATTCACCCAGCAGAGCTGCCATATAGCTCCTCCCCTCTACGTCACCTCCAGTCATTCGACCAAAGGACCAACGAGAAAGGAGAAGCCCAAGGGTGTAGTGGTGACTGGAGTATAATCCAAAAATTTTTTTAGCCTGCCATAAAAAACAGGGCGGGCCGTGGACTGACCACACTACAGGAGAAATGAATTTATCAGGTAAGCATAAATTTTGTTTTCTCCTGTTAAGTGTGGTCAGTCCACGGGTCATCATTACTTCTGGGATACCAATACCAAAGCAAAAGTACACGGATGACGGGAGGGACAGGCAGGCTCTTTATACGGAGGGAACCACTGCCTGAAGAACCTTTCTCCCAAAAACAGCCTCCGAAGAAGCAAAAGTGTCAAATTTGTAAAATTTGGAAAAAGTATGAAGAGAAGACCAAGTTGCAGCCTTGCAAATCTGTTCAACAGAAGCCTCATTCTTAAAGGCCCAAGTGGAAACCACAGCTCTAGTAGAATGAGCTGTAATTCTTTCAGGAGGCTGCTGTCCAGCAGTCTCATAGGCTAATCGTATTATGCTACGAAGCCAAAAAGAGAGAGAGGTAGCCGAAGCTTTTTGACCTCTCCTCTGGCCAGAATAAACGACAAACAGGGAAGACGTTTGACGAAAATCCTTAGTTGCCTGTAGATAAAATTTCAGGGCACGGACTACATCTAGATTGTGTAGCAGACGTTCCTTCTTCGAGGAAGGATTAGGACACAAAGATGGAACAACAATCTCTTGATTGATATTCCTGTTAGTGACCACCTTAGGTAGGAACCCAGGTTTAGTACGCAGAACTACCTTGTCTGAATGAAAAATCAGATAAGGAGAATCACAATGTAAGGCAGATAACTCAGAGACTCTTCGAGCCGAGGAAATAGCCATTAAAAACAGAACTTTCCAAGATAACAACTTGATATCAATGGAATGAAGGGGTTCAAACGGAACACCCTGTAAAACATTAAGAACTAAGTTCAAACTCCATGGCGGAGCAACAGTTTTAAACATAGGCTTGATCCTAGCTAAAGCCTGACAAAAAGCTTGAACGTCCGGAACTTCTGACAGACGTTTGTGTAAAAGAATGGACAGAGCTGAAATCTGTCCCTTTAAGGAACTAGCGGATAAACCCTTTTCTAAACCTTCTTGTAGAAAAGACAATATCCTTGGAATCCTAACCTTACTCCATGAGTAACTCTTGGATTCGCACCAATACAAGTATTTACGCCATATTTTATGGTAAATCCTTCTGGTAACAGGCTTCCTAGCCTGTATTAAGGTATCAATAACTGGCTCAGAAAACCCACGTTTTGATAAAATCAAGCGTTCAATCTCCAAGCAGTCAGCTTCAGAGAAGTTAGATTTTGATGTTTGAATGGACCCTGGATCAGAAGGTCCTGTTTCAGAGGTAGAGACCAAGGCGGACAGGATGACATGTCCACTAGATCTGCATACCAAGTCCTGCGTGGCCATGCAGGTGCTATTAGAATCACTGATGCTCTCTCCTGTTTGATTCTGGCAATCAATCGAGGAAGCATCGGGAAGGGTGGAAACACATAAGCCATCTTGAAGGTCCAAGGTGCTGTCAGAGCATCTATCAGAACCGCTCCCGGATCCCTGGATCTGGACCCGTAGCGAGGAAGCTTGGCGTTCTGACGAGACGCCATGAGATCTATCTCTGGTTTGCCCCAACGTCGAAGTATTTGGGCAAAGACCTCCGGATGAAGTTCCCACTCCCCCGGATGAAAAGTCTGACGACTTAAGAAATCCGCCTCCCAGTTCTCCACTCCCGGGATGTGGATTGCAGACAGGTGGCAAGAGTGAGACTCTGCCCAGCGAATTATCTTTGATACTTCCATCATTGCTAGGGAGCTTCTTGTCCCTCCCTGATGGTTGATGTAAGCTACAGTCGTGATGTTGTCCGACTGAAACCTGATGAACCCCCGAGTTGTTAACTGGGGCCAAGCCAGAAGGGCATTGAGAACTGCTCTCAATTCCAGAATGTTTATTGGAAGGAGACTCTCCTCCTGATTCCATAGTCCCTGAGCCTTCAGAGAATTCCAGACAGCGCCCCAACCTAGTAGGCTGGCGTCTGTTGTTACAATTGTCCAGTTTGGCCTGCTGAATGGCATCCCCCTGGACAGATGTGGCCGATAAAGCCACCATAGAAGAGAATTTCTGGTCTCTTGATTCAGATTCAGAGTGGGGGACAAATCTGAGTAATCCCCATTCCACTGACTTAGCATGCACAATTGCAGCGGTCTGAGATGTAGGCGTGCAAAGGGGACTATGTCCATTGCCGCTACCATTAATCCGATCACCTCCATGCATTGAGCTACTGACGGGTGTTGAATGGAATGAAGGACACGGCATGCATTTTGAAGCTTTGTTAACCTGTCTTCTGTCAGGTAAATCTTCATTTCTACAGAATCTATCAGAGTCCCCAAGAAGGGAACTCTTGTGAGTGGAAAGAGAGAACTCTTCTTTTCGTTCACCTTCCATCCATGCGACCTTAGAAAAGCCAGTACTAACTCTGTATGAGACTTGGCAGTTTGAAAGCTTGAAGCTTGTATCAGAATGTCGTCTAGGTACGGAGCTACCGAAATTCCTTGCGGTCTTAGTACCGCCAGAAGAGTACCCAGAACCTTTGTGAAGATTCTTGGAGCCGTAGCCAATCCGAATGGAAGAGCTACAAACTGGTAATGCCTGTCTAGAAAGGCAAACCTTAGATACCGGTAATGATTTCTGTGAATCGGTATGTGAAGGTAAGCATCCTTTAAATCCACTGTGGTCATGTACTGATCCTCTTGGATCATGGGCAAAATTGTTCGAATAGTTTCCATCTTGAACGATGGAACTCTTAGGAATTTGTTTAGGATCTTTAAATCCAAGATTGGCCTGAAAGTTCCCTCTTTCTTGGGAACTACAAACAGATTTGAGTAAAACCCTTGTCCTTGTTCCGACCGCGGAACTGGATGGATCACTCCCATTAATAAAAGATCTTGTACGCAGCGTAGAAACGCTTCCTTCTTTGTTTGGTTTGTTGACAACCTTGACAGATGAAATCTCCCTCTTGGGGGAGAGGATTTGAAGTCCAGAAGGTATCCCTGAGATATGATCTCTAACGCCCAGGGATCCTGAACATCTCTTGCCCAAGCCTGGGCGAAGAGAGAAAGTCTGCCCCCCACTAGATCCGGTCCCGGATCGGGGGCCCTCGATTCATGCTGTCTTAGGGGCAGCAGCAGGTTTCCTGGCCTGCTTGCCCTTGTTCCAGGACTGGTTAGGTTTCCAGCCTTGTCTGTAGCGAGCAACAGCTCCTTCCTGTTTTGGTGCAGAGGAAGTTGATGCTGCTCCTGCTTTGAAATTACGAAAGGAACGAAAATTAGACTGTCTAGCCTTAGCTTTGTCCTGAGGCAGGGCATGGCCTTTACCTCCTGTAATGTCAGCGATAATCTCTTTCAACCCGGGCCCGAATAAGGTCTGCCCTTTGAAAGGTATATTAAGCAATTTAGATTTAGAAGTAACATCAGCTGACCAGGATTTTAGCCACAGTGCTCTGCGTGCCTGAATGGCGAATCCGGAATTCTTAGCCGTAAGTTTAGTTAAATGTACTACGGCATCTGAAATAAATGAGTTAGCTAACTTAAGGGCTTTAAGTTTGTGTGTAATCTCATCTAGTGTAGATGATTCAAGTGTCTCTTCCAGAGACTCAAACCAAAATGCTGCTGCAGCCGTGACAGGCGCAATACATGCAAGAGGTTGCAATATAAAACCTTGTTGAACAAACATTTTCTTAAGGTAACCCTCTAATTTTTTATCCATTGGATCTGAAAAAGCACAGCTATCCTCCACCGGGATAGTGGTACGCTTAGCTAAAGTAGAAACTGCTCCCTCCACCTTAGGGACCGTTTGCCATAAGTCCCGTGTGGTGGCGTCTATTGGAAACATTTTTCTAAATATCGGAGGGGGTGAGAACGGCACACCGGGTCTATCCCACTCCTTAGTAACAATTTCAGTAAGTCTCTTAGGTATAGGAAAAACATCAGTACTCGCCGGTACCGCAAAATATCTATCCAACCTACACATTTTCTCTGGTATTGCAACTGTGTTACAATCATTCAGAGCCGCTAATACCTCCCCTAGTAATACACAGAGGTTTTCCAGCTTAAATTTAAAATTTGAAATATCTGAATCCAGTCTGTTTGGATCAGAACCGTCACCCACAGAATGAAGTTCTCCGTCCTCATGTTCTGCCACCTGTGAGGCAGTGTCTGACATGGCCCTAATATTATCAGCGCACTCTGTTCTCACCCCAGAGTGATCACGCTTACCTCTCAGTTCTGGTAATTTAGCCAAAACTTCAGTCATAACAGTAGCCATATCCTGTAATGTGATTTGTAATGGCCGCCCAGATGTACTCGGCGCTACAATATCACGCACCTCCCGAGCGGGAGATGCAGGTACTGACACGTGAGGCGAGTTAGTCGGCATAACTCTCCCCTCGTTGTCTGGTGAAATATGTTCAATTTGTACAGATTGACTTTTATTTAAAGTAGCATCAATACAGTTAGTACATAAATTTCTATTGGGCTCCACTTTGGCATTAGCACATATAGCACATGTATCTTCCTCTGAATCAGACATGTTTAACACACTAGCAATTAACTAGCAACTTGGAAATGCTTTTTCAAGTAATTTACAATAATATGAAAACGAACTGTGCCTATAAGAAGCACAGAAAAAATTATGGCAGTTGAAATAAATAAATTATAGCATCAAATCTTTGTAAGAAATATACAATTTTAGTAAAGGATTGTTCCCATTAGCAAAGGATAACTAACCCTGACAGCAGAAAAAATACACAAATAAACGTTTTTTATCACAGTCAACTACAATCTTCACAGCTCTGCTGTGAATGATTACCTCCCTCAAAACAAGCTTTGAAGATCCCTGAGTTCTGTAGAGATGAACCGGATCATGCAGGAAAAAAATGAACCTCTGACTGAGTTTTTTGATGCGTAGTAAAAGCGCCAAAAATGGCCCCTCCCCCTCACACATAACAGTGAGAGAGATCAGTAAACTGTTTAAATTTAAACAAAACTATTGCCAAGTGGAAAAAACAGTGCCCAAAACATTTTTTCACCCAGTACCTCAGAGAAATAAACGATTTTACATGCCAGCAAAAAACGTTTAACCTCAATAAATTAATTGGTATTTAAAAACCTATTGCAAGTCCCTGCAAATTAGGTTAAGTCTATGCATACAGTATAAATCCAGTGAAGTACCATTCCCCAGAATACTGAAGTGTAAAATATACATACATGACAGCCTGATACCAGATACATCTACTGTATTTAAGGCTGAGTTTACATTATAACGGTATGGCAGGATTTTCTCATCAATTCCATGTCAGAAAATATATAAACTGCTACATACCTCTTTGCAGATTAATCTGCCCGCTGTCCCCTGATCTGAAGTTTACCTCTCCTCAGATGGCCGAGAAACAGCAATATGATCTTAACTACTCCGGCTAAAATCATAGAAAAAACTCAGGTAGATTCTTCTTCAAATTCTACCAGAGAATGAATAACACACTCCGGTGCTATTATAAAATAACAAACTTTTGATTGAAGGTAATAAACTAATTAAAATCACCACAGTCCTCTCACACATCCTATCTATTCGTTGGGTGCAAGAGAATGACTGGAGGTGACGTAGAGGGGAGGAGCTATATGGCAGCTCTGCTGGGTGAATCCTCTTGCACTTCCTGTAGGGGAGGAGATAATATCCCAGAAATAATGATGACCCGTGGACTGACCACACTTAACAGGAGAAAATATATATAAAAAGTCAAAAGAGTTAAGGACTATATATTAACAACAGGACAAAGCCTTGAACATTTATATATACAGTACATATAATCAGCAATAGCAAGCGATCCACTAATAATTGCGCAAACAGATAATAGTGCACATAAATTCAAATAACAAATCCCATCAATCTAGAGCTAGGTATAAATATGTTCAGCAAAGCATATACCATGCGAAGCATAGTCCAAAATCACCTGATTTAAAGGGACATAATACTTATATGCTAAATCACTTGAAACTGATGCAGTATAACTGTAAAAAGCTGACAGGAAAATATCACCTGAGCATCTCTATGTAAAAAAGGAAGATATTTTCTGTGTAAAAAGTTATACTCAGCTGCAGGTAAAAAAAAAATAATAATGAAGAAATGAACAGCAGCCAATCAGCATCAGCAGTGCTGAAGTCATGAACTCTTTTACTGTGATCTCATGAGATTTGACTTAACTCTCATGAGATTTCATAGTAAACTTCCTTACACTGAATAGGGAAATAAGATAAGTGTGCACGAAAGCTCGCTCCTTCCGCTGTCCCGGGACAGACATACTGATTTGTTGCTTAGAAGTCCTTTACAATGGGATGTGGCTACTGAGGAACTTTTGAGGTAAAAACATAATTTATGCTTACCTGATAAATTTATTTCTCTTGTAGTGTATCCAGTCCACGGATCATCCATTACTTATGGGATATTCTCCTTCCCAACAGGAAGTTGCAAGAGGATCACCCACAGCAGAGCTGCTATATCGCTCCTCCCCTAACTGCTATATCCAGTCATTCGACCGAAACAAACAGAGAAAGGAGAAACCATAGGGTGCAGGGGTTACTGTAGTTTAATAAAATTTTAGACCTGCCTTAAAATGACAGGGCGGGCAGTGGACTGGATACACTACAAGAGAAATAAATTTATCAGGTAAGCATAAATTATGTTTTCTCTTGTTTAGTGTATCCAGTCCACGGATCATCCATTACTTATGGGATACCAATACCAAAGCTAAAGTACACGGATGATGGGAGGGACAAGGCAGGGATTAAGCGGAAGGAACCACTGCCTGAAGAACCTTTCTCCCAAAAACAGCCTCCGAAGAAGCAAAAGTATCAAATTTGTAAAATTTTGAAAAAGTGTGAAGCGAAGACCAAGTCGCGGCCTTGCAAATCTGTTCAACAGAGGCCTCATTTTTAAAGGACCAGGTGGAAGCCACAGCTCTAGTAGAATGAGCTGTAATTCTTTCAGGGGGCTGCTGTCCAGAAGTCTCATAGGCTAGGCGTATAATACTCCGAAGCCAAAAGGAAAGAGAGGTTGCCGAAGCTTTTTGACCTCTCCTCTGTCCAGAATAAATGACAAACAGGGAAGATGTTTGACGAAAATCTTTAGTAGCTTGTAAGTAAAACTTCAAGGCACGGACTACGTCCAGATTATGTAAAAGACGTTCCTTCTTTGAAGAAGGATTAGGACACAATGATGGAACAACAATCTCTTGATTGATATTCTTGTTAGAAACCACCTTAGGTAAAAACCCATGTTTGGTACGCAGAACTACCTTATCTGCATGAAAAATCAGATAAGGAGAATCACATTTTAAAGCAGATAGCTCAGAGACTCTCCGAGCCGAGGAAATAGCCATCAAAAACAGAACTTACCAAGATAAAAGCTTAATATCAATGGAATGAAGGGGTTCAAACGGAACTCCTTGAAGAACTTTAAGAACCAAGTTTTGATAGAATCAAGCGTTCAATCTTTATGCAGTCAGTCTCAGAGAAATTAGATTTGGATGATTGAAAGGACCTTGTATTAGAAGGTCCTGTCTTAGAGGCAGAGTCCATGGTGGAAAGGATGACATGTCCACTAGGTCTGCATACCAGGTCCTGCGTGGCCACGCAGGCGCTATTAGAATCACCAATGCTCTCTCCTGTTTGATTTTGGCAATCAGTCGAGGGAGCAGAGGAAACGGTGGAAACACATAAGCCAGGTTGAAGAACCAAGTCGCTGCTAGAGCATCTATCAGCGTCGCTTCTGGGTCCCTGGACCTGGATCCGTAACAAGGAAGCTTGGCGTTCTGGTGAGACGCCATGAGATCCAACTCTGGTTTGCCACAACGATGAATCAACTGAGCAAACACCTCCGGATGGAGTTCCCACTCCCCCGGGTAAAAAGTCTGACGACTTAGAAAATCCGCCTCCCAGTTCTCCACGCCTGGGATATGGATTGCTGACAGGTGGCAAGAGTGAGTCTCTGCCCAGCGAATTATTTTTGAGACTTCTAACATCGCTAGGGAACTCCTGGTTCCCCCTTGATGGTTGACGTAAGCCACAGTCGTGATATTGTCCGACTAAAATCTGATGAACCTCAGTGTTGCTGAGGCCAAGCCAGAAGAGCATTGAATATTGCTCTTAACTCCAGAATATTTATCGGAAGGAGTTTCTCCTCCTGAGTCCACGATCCCTGTGCCTTCAGGGAGTTCCAGACTGCACCCCAACCTAGAAGGCTGGCATCTGTTGTTACAATTGTCCAATCTGGCCTGCGAAAGGTCATACCCTCGGACAGGTGGACCCGAGACAACCACCAGAGAATCTCTGGTCTCTTGATCCAGATTTAGCAGAGGGGACAAATCTGTGTAATCCCCATTCCACTGACTTAGCATGCATAATTGCAGCGGTCTGAGATGTAGGCGCGCAAATGGCACTATGTCCATTGCCGCTACCATTAAGCCGATCACCTCCATACACTGAGCCACCGAAGGGCGCGGAATGGAATGAAGAATACGGCAAGCATTTAGAAGCTTTGATAACCTGGACTCCGTCAGGTAAATTTTCATCTCTACAGAATCTATAAGAGTCCCTAAGAAGGAGACTCTTGTGAGTGGGGATAGAGAACTCTTTTCCTCGTTCACTTTCCACCCGTGCGATCTCAGAAATGCCAGAACTATCTCTGTATGAGACTTGGCAATTTGAAAGCTTGAAGCCTGTATCAGGATGTCGTCTAGATACGGAGCCACCGCTATGCCTCGCGGTCTTAGAACCGCCAGAAGTGAGCCCAGAACCTTCGTAAAGATTCTCAGGGCTGTAGCCAACCCGAAGGGAAGAGCTACAAATTGGTAATGCCTGTCTAGAAAGGCAAACCTTTAGGAACCGATGATGATCTTTGTGAATCGGTATGTGAAGGTAGGCATCCTTTAAGTCCACTGTGGTCATGTACTGACCCTCTTGGATCATGGGTAGGATGGTCCGAATAGTTTCCATTTTGAAAGATGGAACTCTGAGGAATTTGTTTAAGATCTCTAGATCCAAAATTGGTCTGAAGGTTCCCTCTTTTTTGGGAACCACAAACAGATTTGAATAAAAACCCTGTCCTTGTTCCGTCCGTGGAACTGGATGGATCACTCCCATTACTAGGAGGTCTTGCACACAGCGTAGGAATGCCTTTTTCTTTATCTGATTTGCAGATAACCTTGAAAGATGAAATCTCCCTTGTGGAGGGGAAGCTTTGAAGTCCAGAAGATATCCCTGAGATATGATCTCCAACGCCCAGGGATCCTGAACATCTCTTGCCCACGCCTGGGCGAAGAGAAAAAGTCTGCCCCCTACTAGATCCGTCGCCGGATAGGGGGCCGTTCCTTCATGCTGTCTTAGAGGCAGCAGCAGGCTTTCTGGCCTGCTTGCCTTTGTTCCAGGACTGGTTAGGTTTCCAGGCCTGCTTAGATTGAGCAAAAGTTCCCTCTTGTCTTGAAGCGGAGGAAGTTGATGCTGCACCTGCCTTGGAATTTCGAAAGGCACGAAAATTAGACTGTTTGGCCTTTGATTTGGCCCTGTCCTGAGGAAGGGTATGACCCTTACCTCCAGTAATGTCAGCAATAATTTCTTTCAAACCAGGCCCGAATATGGTCTGCCCCTTGAAAGGAATGTTGAGTAATTTAGACTTTGAAGTCACATCAGCTGACCAGGATTTGAGCCATAGCGCCCTACGCGCCTGGATGGCGAATCCGGAATTCTTAGCCGTTAGTTTAGTCAAATGAACAATGGCATCAGAAACAAATGAGTTAGCTAGCTTAAGAGTTCTAAGCTTGTCAACAATTTCAGTCAATGGAGCTGTATGGATGGCCTCTTCCAGGGCCTCAAACCAGAATGCCGCCGCAGCAGTGACAGGCGCAATGCATGCAAGGGGCTGCAAAATAAAACCTTGTTGAATAAACATTTTCTTAAGGTAACCCTCTAATTTTTTATCCATTGGATCTGAAAAAGCACAACTGTCCTCAACCGGGATAGTGGTACGCTTTGCTAAAGTAGAAACTGCTCCCTCCACCTTAGGGACAGTCTGCCATAAGTCCCGTGTAGTGGCATCTATTGGAAACATTTTTCTAAATATAGGAGGTGGGGAAAGGGCACACCGGGCCTATCCCACTCCTTACTAATAATTTCTGTAAGCCTTTTAGGTATTGGAAAAACATCAGTACTCACCGGCACTGCATAGTATTTATCCAGCCTACACAATTTCTCTGGCACTGCAATTGTGTCACAGTCATTCAGAGCAGCTAATACCTCCCCAAGCAATACACGGAGGTTCTCAAGCTTAAATTTAAAATTAGAAATCTCTGAATCAGGTCTCCCCGAATCAGAGACGTCACCCACAGACTGAAGCTCTCCGTCCTCAGGTTCTGCATATTTTGACGCAGTATCAGACATGGCTCTTACAGCATCTACGCGCTCTGTATCTCGTCTAACCCCAGAGCTATCGCGCTTGCCTCTCAATTCAGGCAATCTGGATAATACCTCTGACAGGGTATTATTCATGATTGCAGCCATGTCCTGCAAAGTAATCGCTATGGGCGTCCCTGATGTACTTGGCGCCATATTAGCGTGCGTCCCTTGAGCGGGAGGCGAAGGGTCCGACACGTGGGGAGAGTTAGTCGGCATAACTTCCCCCTCGACAGACCCCTCTGGTGACAATTCTTTTATAGATAAAGACTGATCTTTACTGTTTAAGGTGAAATCAATACATTTAGTACACATTCTCCTATGGGGCTCCACCATGGGTTTTAAACATAATGAACAAGTATCCTCTGTTTCAGACATGTTTGTACAGACTAGCAATGAGACTAGCAAGCTTGGAAAACACTTTAAAGCAAGTTAACAAGCAATATAAAAAACGTTACTGTGCCTTTAAGAGAAACAAATTTTGACAAAATTTGAAATAACAGTGAAAAAAGGCAGTTACACTAACAAAATTGTTACAGTGTATGTAACAAGTCAGCAGAGCATTGCACCCACTTGCAAATGGATGATTAACCCCTTAATAACAAAAACAGAATAATAAATGACAAAAACGTTTTTTTAAACACAGTCACAACTGCCACAGTCTACTGTGATTGTTACCCTCCTCAAACACGACTTTGAAGCCTTTTGAGCCCTTCAGAGATGTCCTGTATCATGCAGAGGGAAGCTGAATATCTCTGTCAGTATTTTTATCTGCACAGAAAAGCACTAAAATAGGCCCTTCCCACTCATATTGCAACAGTGGAAAGCTTCAGGAAACTGTCTCTAGGCAGAAATCAAACCAGCCATGTGGAAAAAAACTAGGCCCCAATAAGTTTTGTCACCAAACATATATAAAAACGATTAACATGCCAGCAAACGTTTTATATTACATTTTTATAAGAGTATGTATCTCTATTAATAAGCCTGATACCAGTAGCTATCACTGCATTTAAGGCTTTACTTACATTAATCCGGTATAAGCAGCATTTTCTAGCAAATTCCATCCCTAGAAAAAACATAATTTATGCTTACCTGATAAATTCCTTTCTTCTGTAGTGTGATCAGTCCACGGGTCATCATTACTTCTGGGATATTACTCCTCCCCAACAGGAAGTGCAAGAGGATTCACCCAGCAGAGCTGCATATAGCTCCTCCCCTCTACGTCACTCCCAGTCATTCGACCAAGGACCAACGAGAAAGGAAAAGCCAAGGGTGAAGTGGTGACTGGAGTATAAATTAAAAAATATTTACCTGCCTTAAAAACAGGGCGGGCCGTGGACTGATCACACTACAGAAGAAAGGAATTTATCAGGTAAGCATAAATTATGTTTTCTTCTGTTAAGTGTGATCAGTCCACGGGTCATCATTACTTCTGGGATACCAATACCAAAGCAAAAGTACACGGATGACGGGAGGGATAGGCAGGCTCTTTATACAGAAGGAACCACTGCCTGAAGAACCTTTCTCCCAAAAATAGCCTCCGATGAAGCAAAAGTGTCAAATTTGTAAAATTTGGAAAAAGTATGAAGCGAAGACCAAGTTGCAGCCTTGCAAATCTGCTCAACAGAGGCCTCATTCTTGAAGGCCCAAGTGGAAGCCACAGCTCTAGTAGAATGAGCTGTAATTCTTTCAGGAGGCTGCTGTCCAGCAGTCTCATAAGCTAAACGAATTATGCTACGAAGCCAAAAAGAAAGAGAGGTAGCAGAAGCTTTTTGACCTCTCCTCTGCCCAGAGTAAACGACAAACAGAGAAGACGTTTGTCGAAATTCCTTAGTTGCCTGTAAGTAAAATTTTAGAGCACGGACTACATCCAGGTTGTGCAGCAGACGTTCCTTCTTCGAAGAAGGATTTGGGCACAAAGAAGGAACAACAATCTCTTGATTGATATTCCTGTTAGTAACTACCTTAGGTAAGAACCCAGGTTTAGTACGCAGAACTACCTTATCCGAATGAAAAATCAAATAAGGAGAATCACAATGTAAGGCTGATAATTCAGAGACTCTTCGAGCCGAGGAAATAGCCATTAAAAATAGAACTTTCCAAGATAACAACTTTATATCAATGAAATGAAGGGGTTCAAACGGAAACGCCCTGTAAAACATTAAGAACCAGGTTTAAACTCCATGGTGGAGCAACAGTTTTAAACACAGGCTTAATCCTGGCCAAAGCCTGACAAAAAGCCTGGACGTCAGGAACTTCTGACAGACGTTTGTGTAACAGAATGGACAGAGCTGAGATCTGTCCCTTTAATGAACTAGCAGATAAACCCTTTTCTAAACCTTCTTGTAGAAAAGACAATATCCTAGGAATCCTAACCTTACTCCAAGAGTAACCTTTGGATTCACACCAATATAGGTATTTACGCCATATCTTATGGTAAATCTTTCTGGTAACAGGTTTCCTAGCCTGTATTAAGGTATCAATAACTGACTCAGAAAACCCACGTCTTGATAAAATCAAGCGTTCAATTTCCAAGCAGTCAGCTTCAGAGAAGTTAGATTTTGATGTTTGAAGGGACCCTGTATCAGAAGGTCCTGTTTCAGAGGTAGAGACCAAGGTGGACAGGATGACATGTCCACCAGGTCTGCATACCAAGTCCTGCGTGGCCACGCAGGTGCTATTAGAATCACTGATGCTCTCTCTTGTTTGATTCTGGCAATCAATCGAGGAAGCATCGGGAAGGGTGGAAACACGTAAGCCATCCTGAAGTCCCAAGGTGCTGTCAGGGCATCTATCAGGACTGCTCCTGGATCCCTGGATCTGGACCCGTAACGAGGAAGCTTGGCGTTCTGTCGAGACGCCATGAGATCTATCTCTGGTTTGCCCCAACGTCGAAGTATTTGGGCAAAGACCTCCGGATGGAGTTCCCACTCCCCCGGATGAAAAGTCTGACGACTTAAGAAATCCGCCTCCCAGTTCTCCACTCCCGGGATGTGGATTGCTGACAGGTGGCAAGAGTGAGACTCTGCCCAGCGAATTATCTTTGATACTTCCATCATAGCTAGGGAGCTTCTTGTCCCTCCCTGATGGTTGATGTAAGCTACAGTCGTGATGTTGTCCGACTGAAACCTGATGAACCCCCGAGTTGTCAACTGGGGCCAAGCCAGGAGGGCATTGAGAACTGCTCTCAATTCCAGAATGTTTATTGGCAGGAGACTCTCCTCCTGACTCCATTGTCCCTGAGCCTTCAGAGAATTCCAGACGGCACCCCAACCTAGAAGGCTGGCGTCTGTTGTTACAATTGTCCAGTCTGGTCTGCTGAATGGCATCCCCCTGGACAGATGTGGCCGAGAAAGCCACCATAGAAGAGAATTTCTGGTCTCTTGATCCAGATTCAGAGAAGGGGATAAGTCTGAGTAATCCCCATTCCACTGACTTAGCATGCACAGTTGCAGTGGTCTGAGGTGTAAGCGTGCAAAGGGTACTATGTCCATTGCCGCTACCATTAAGCCGATTACCTCCATGCATTGAGCCACTGACGGGTGTTGAATGGAATGAAGGGTGCGGCAAGCACTTTGAAGTCTTGTTAGCCTGTCCTCTGTCAGGTAAATCTTCATTTCTACAGAATCTATAAGAGTCCCCAGGAAGGGAACTCTTGTGAGTGGAACGAGTGAACTTTTCTTTTCGTTCACCTTCCATCCATGTGACCTTAGAAATGCCAGCACTAACTCTGTATGAGACTTGGCAGTTTGAAAGCTTGAAGCTTGTATCAGAATGTCGTCTAGGTATGGAGCTACCGAGATTCCCTGCGGTCTTAGTACCGCCAGAAGAGTACCCAGAACCTTTGTGAAGATTCTTGGAGCTGTAGCCAATCCGAATGGAAGAGCCACAAACTGGTAATGCCTGTCTAGGAAGGCAAACCTTAGGTACCGGTAATGATCTTTGTGAATCGGTATGTGAAGGTAAGCATCTTTTAAATCTACAGTGGTCATGTACTGACCCTCTTGGATCATAGGTAAAATTGTCCGAATAGTCTCCATCTTGAACGATGGAACTCTTAGGAATTTGTTTAGGATCTTTAAGTCCAGGATTGGTCTGAAAGTTCCCTCTTTTTTGGGAACCACAAACAGATTTGAGTAAAACCCCTGTCCCTGTTCCGATCGTGGAACTGGATGGATCACTCCCATTAACAAGAGCTCTTGTACGCAGCGTAGAAACGCCTCTTTCTTTGTCTGGATTGTTGACAACCTTGACAGATGAAATCTCTCTCTTGGAGGAGAGTATTTGAAGTCCAGAAGGTATCCCTGAGATATTATCTCTAGCGCCCAGGGATCCTGGACATCTCTTGCCCAAGCCTGGGCGAAGAGAGAAAGTCTGCCCCCCACTAGATCCGATCCCGGATCGGGGGCCCTCAATTCATGCTGTTTTAGGGGCAGCAGCAGGTTTCCTGGTCTGCTTGCCCTTGTTCCAGGACTGGTTAGGTTTCCAGCCTTGTCTGTAGCGAGCAACAGCTCCTTCCTGTTTTGGTGCAGAGGAAGTTGATGCTGCTCCTGCTTTGAAATTACGAAAGGAACGAAAATTAGACTGTCTAGCCTTAGCTTTGGCTTTGTCCTGAGGCAGGGCATGGCCTTTACCTCCTGTAATGTCAGCGATAATCTCTTTCAACCCGGGCCCGAATAAGGTCTGCCCTTTGAAAGGTATATTAAGCAATTTAGACTTAGAAGTAACATCAGCTGACCAGGATTTTAGCCACAGCGCCCTGCGTGCCTGAATGGCGAATCCTGAATTCTTCGCCGTAAGTTTAGTAAGATGTACTACGGCCTCCGAAATGAATGAATTAGCTAGTTTAAGGACTCTAAGCCTGTCCGTAATGTCGTCCAGAGTAGCTGAACTAATGTTCTCTTCCAGAGACTCAATCCAGAATGCCGCTGCAGCCGTGATCGGCGCAATGCATGCAAGGGGTTGCAATATAAAACCTTGTTGAACAAACATTTTCTTAAGGTAACCCTCTAATTTTTTATCCATTGGATCTGAAAAAGCACAGCTATCCTCCACCGGGATAGTGGTACGCTTAGCTAAAGTAGAAACTGCTCCCTCCACCTTAGGGACCGTTTGCCATAAGTCCCGTGTGGTGGCGTCTATTGGAAACATTTTTCTAAATATCGGAGGGGGTGAGAACGGCACACCGGGTCTATCCCACTCCTTAGTAACAATTTCAGTAAGTCTCTTAGGTATAGGAAAAACCTCAGTACTCGCCGGTACCGCAAAATATTTATCCAACCTACACATTTTCTCTGGTATTGCAACTGTGTTACAATCATTCAGAGCCGCTAACACCTCCCCTAGTAATACACGGAGGTTTTCCAGTTTAAATTTAAAATTTGAGATATCTGAATCCAGTCTGTTTGGATCAGAACCGTCACCCACAGAATGAAGTTCTCCATCCTCATGTTCTGCCACCTGTGACGCAGTGTCTGACATGGCCCTAATATTATCAGCGCACTCTGTTCTCACCCCAGAGTGATCACGCTTACCTCTTAGTTCTGGTAATTTAGCCAAAACTTCAGTCATAACAGTAGCCATATCCTGTAATGTGATTTGTAATGGCCGCCCAGATGTACTCGGCGCCACAATATCACGCACCTCCCGAGCGGGAGATGCAGGTACTGACACGTGAGGCGAGTTAGTCGGCATAACTCTCCCCTCGTTGTTTGGTGAAATTTGTTCAATTTGTACAGATTGACTTTTATTTAAAGTAGCATCAATACAGTTAGTACATAAATTTCTATTGGGCTCCACTTTGGCATTGCAACAAATGACACAGGTATCTTCCTCTGAATCAGACATGTTTAACACACTAGCAAATAAACTTGCAACTTGGAATACAATTCAATTAGAATAATATTAAAAACGTACTGTGCCTTTAAGAAGCACAGAAGATCTATGACAGTTGAAAATTAATAAATTGAAACAGTTATAGCCTCAATCCTTATAAACAACACAACTTTAGCAAAGGTTTAATCCCATTAGCAAAGATAACAAATTCTGAAAGCAGGAAACAAATTACAGAATAAACGTTTTTTGTCTCAGTCAACTATAATTCTCACAGCTCTGCTGAGAGAAATTACCTCCCTCAAAATAAGTTTTGAAGACCCCTGAGCTCTGTAGAGATGAACCGGATCATGCAGGAAATACAATGAGCTGCTGACTGAAATATCTGATGCGTAGCAAAAGCGCCAAAAAACGGCCCCTCCCCCTCACACACAGCAGTGAGAGAGAACAGAAACTGTCAGAAAAAAGATTAAGCAACTGCCAAGTGGAAAAATAGTGCCCAAAACATTTATTCACTCAGTACCTCAGCAAATGAAAACGATTTTACATTCCAGCAAAAACGTTAAACATAATTTCTAGTTATTAAACAGCTTTATGTACTTCTTACAGTGTAATTCTAGTGAAGTACCATTCCCCAGAATACTGAAGTGTAAAGTATACATACATGACATTATATCGGTATGGCAGGATTTTCTCATCAATTCCATTGTCAGAAAATAAAAGCTGCTACATACCTCTATGCAGATTCATCTGCCCGCTGTCCCCTGATCTGAAGTTTACCTCTCCTCAGATGGCCGAGAAACAGCAATATGATCTTAACTACTCCGGCTAAAATCATAGCAAAAACTCTGGTAGATTCTTCTTCAAACTCTGCCAGAGAGGTAATAACACACTCCGGTGCTATTTTAAAATAACAAACTTTTGATTGAAGATATAAAACTAAGTATAATCACCATAGTCCTCTCACACATCCTATCTAGTCGCTGGGTGCAAGAGAATGACTGGGAGTGACGTAGAGGGGAGGAGCTATATGCAGCTCTGCTGGGTGAATCCTCTTGCACTTCCTGTTGGGGAGGAGTAATATCCCAGAAGTAATGATGACCCGTGGACTGATCACACTTAACAGAAGAAATATTAACTGCACATACCTTATTGCAGGAAAACCTGCATGCCATTCCCTCTCTGAAGTTACCTCACTCCTCAGAATATGTGAGAACAGCCATGGATCTTAGTTACTTCTGCTAAGATCATAGAAAATGCAGGCAGATTCTTCTTCTAAATACTGCCTGAGATAAACAGCACACTCCGGTACCATTTAAAAATAACAAACTTTTGATTGAAGAAATAAACTAAGTATAAAACACCACTCTCCTCTTACGACCTCCATCTTTGTTGAGGGTTGCAAGAGAATGACTGGGTATGGCAGTTAGGGGAGGAGCTATATAGCAGCTCTGCTGTGGGTGATCCTCTTGCAACTTCCTGTTGGGAAGGAGAATATCCCATAAGTAATGGATGATCCGTGGACTGGATACACTTAACAAGAGAAATATCTTTCTTTTTTACATAGAGATGTTCAGGTGATATTTTCTAGTCAGCATTTTACAGCTATGCTGCATTACTTTCAAGTGTTTAAACATTTGGGTATTATGGCCCCTTAATATAAACAATCCAAATGATGACTCCTATTATTTCTGGGTTGCACATAAGCCAGGATTAGCTGTAAATTTATAGTGTCCTGAAAAATTGAAAAGTAAACATCTGTAGATGTCCTTTAGGTTAAGGGCATAACCATAAAACACAATGCCATGTGCAGGAGCTCATTGGAGTGAAGCAGCTGGTGCTGTGCACAGACCAACTAATTGCAAACCAACTAATCGATTATGAGATTCGTTGACAACTATTTTCATAATCGATTATTATCGATTAGTTGTTGCAGCTCTACTACCATCAGAAAGAAATGTATTTTAAAATACTTAGAACATATTCCCTTATGTGCAGAACACTGGAATGTGACATATTTACAGTAAATATCTTGTTAAAACTATTAATAAATGTGAATTATTGCATAAATATGTTTTTTCATGCTTTCATCTACTTAACTGCTAAGGGCTACAATGCACTTATATATGTCTATATATGTCTACATTTGTATTTATGTGTGTATATCTGTCTGTAAATACATATATACAAATATAAATACATATGTACACATATATATTTATATATACTGTACATACATATCCATCTTTAGACATTTATATGTATGTATCTCTACGTTAAATACCTTTGCTTGCCTTTTTGTTCTCTAACACCTGAGACCTCATATCTTTGAGCCCTTATAACTTGGTGTTATTATGAGTGTAACTGTACTCTGTAATGTAATCATGATGCTTTTTTGAGACTTTTTTGTTTTGCGAAACAGTTAACCAGTGCTCTAAAGTTGCACTACCTGAAGCATGTTAACTTCAATTGGGCTCAAGTGATCGTGTTTATTTTCAACTTGTAAAACGATTGAAAAGCCCAACACACGCAGACAGCTGCGATAAACCTCTTTTCGCTCACACTCAAGTTAGCACACCACTTGTAATCTAGCCCTAAGAGTTTTCTGAAATAATTTCAAAATTCAATGTATAGCAAAGTTTATGGTCCATAGAGTTTAATGTCAATATGGAATATCTGTTTTTATACAAAACTAATTTTTTTATATAAAGATAGAAAAGCAGCATACACAAACATAGAGGCAAAAAAGGACTCTAATGTTTTTGTTAATGAGAATCAGATATTATTCTATGAGTCAAAGTATAAAGTACTATTCTACATGGCTAATAGAGTTTCATTCTAGGGAATATCCAAGCTTCAGGACTTGATCTGTCATGCAGAGTTTGTTTTAACATTTCTCTGTTAGGAAAAGTAATAAATGAGTTTTCATGGTCAGTATATTCAAAATTAGGAAATACTGATGTCACCCGCTGCCATTGATCATCCACACACAACTCTGATTGTGTAACTGGGTAGGATAACTCTTGACTGTTCCAAAAATTATTCATGGTAGCCTTAGGAATATTGTTAATTGTTAAAGAAGACACTGGACTCCTTACATTAAATTCAGGGACGTCATTCCATGAAGATAGATTAGATGATGGCAATATCACATCATGCAATGTAGTACCTACTTCTCTTTGATTTATATGTTTCCCCAAAGTCCTTAAATGTCTGCATTCCAAGGATATATTTTTTGTCAAGTCTTCATCTTGGAACTTTCTTGGGCCAAAATCAGTGAGGGAGTCCACACCTTCAGAAAGAATCTGGTAACTCTGGTGGTGACTTTTTGTATGTGCCTTTTGTGGCCCTAGCTCCTTATAACATAAACTTGCTCCATGAGGGGTTACATCCAAACAAAATTTTCTTCTTTTGGAAAAAGACAAACTCTGGAGATCATTACTCCAAATATTCTTGAGAACATCAAAAGATGTATGCTGATCGTCTGGAGCGGTTTGCCTCATTCTTAGCCCTGACTGCATGACAAGCTCAGGAATACTTTCTTGCAAAGGACTTTTAATACTCTGCCTCATTGCCTGACGAAAAGCCTCAGTATTTCTTTGTAGCCTACTCCTGTTGTCCCAGATTAACTCAGGGTGGTCATTTGGTGATACATATTTATGTACATTGTAATGCTCCTTTGGAAATTTTAGCGGACATTCATTAAGTACATTAAATACAGGCTGGTTACACAGTTCTGTTAGCTCTTCCCGTCCCTGTGAATCTGGTATCTGTGTAAAACAAACAAATGAGAGTTTGAGAGCAACTCAAACTAATACCTGCAACATAAAACAGACTCAATCTTTCTTAATAAAGGATAAAGCTGTTTGACATAAACACCTTTAGATCACAAGAAATTTCTTTACTTTAGCAATAACAACATAAAAATGTAAAACGTTTCTGAAAATTTGCTGCAATTTATTTTTCAATAGCTAAACTTAAACTTACCTTGTCTTATTCTTTTAATATCATATCCTATTACCTCTGATTAGGCTAATTAGGGACAGCTCTAAAAAATGGAGAACCTACAATTTTCACTGCAAAATTACAGGAAAAGTGGGCAACATACCTAATGGGTATAAGTGTACCGCACACCTTTTTGGCCGTCACGCAATGTCAGTACCGCACTTTTAAAAAAGTCCTTTTTCTATGGGACTTCCATAGCGCCAGTATTTCAAGTTTGCCTGGGAGGCCAAAAAGTGAGCAGTACACTCTATAACCACAAGATCTGTCCCGCCATCTAAAGTCAGTAGTTATGAGTTTTACGTTACAAAGCTGTACCATTAAACTAATAACTAAAGTGTTTAAAAAAAGTACACTAACACCCATAAACTACCTATTAACCCCATAAACCGAGGCCCTCCCGCATCGCAAACACCAAAATAAAATGAACCCCTAATCTTCTGCTCCAGACACCGCTGCCACTTAAAAAATGTGTTAACCCCTATTCTGCCGCTCCCCGACATCGTCGCCACTATAATAAACTTATTGACCCCTAAACCGCTGCCCTCCCGCATCCCAAACACTATTTAAAAATGATTAACCCCTAATCTGCCATCCGCCCACACCGCCGCTATAATAAACCTATTAACCCCTAAACCGCCGCCCTCCAGCATCACTACATAAATATATTAACCCCTAAACCTAACCCTAACGTAACCCTAAGCCTAAATCTAACTTAAATATAATTAAAATAAATCTAAATAAAACTTAAATTATTACCTACATAACCTATTTAAAACTAAATACATACTTACCTGTGAAATACAACCTAAGCTAGTTTAAAAAACAAAATTTATGCTTACCTGATAAATTTCTTTCTTTTGCGATGTACAGAGTCCACGGATTCATCGTAACTTGTGGGATACCAATACCAAAGCTTTAGGACATGGATGAAGGGAGGGACAAGACAGGAACCTAAATGGAAGGCACCACTGCTTGCAAAACCTTTCTCCCAAAAATAGCCTCCGAAGAAGCAAAAGTATAAAATTTGTAAAATTTTGAAAAGGTATGAAGCGAAGACCAAGTCGCAGCTTTACAAATCTGTTCAACAGAAGCATCATTTTTAAAAGCCCATGTGGAAGCTACCGCTCTAGTAGAATGAGCTGTAATCCTTTCAGGAGGCTGCTGTCCAAACGGATGATGCTTTTCAGCCAAAAGGAAAGAGAAGTCGCCGTAGCCTTTTGACCCCTACGCTTTCCAGAATAGACAACAAACAAAGAAGATGTTTGACGAAAATCTTTGGTTGCCTGCAAATAAAATTTCAAAGCACGAACCACGTCCAAGTTGTGCAACAAACGTTCCTTCTTACAACAATTTCTTGATTGATATTCCTGTTAGTAACAACCTTAGGTAGGAACCCAGGCTTGGTACGCAAAACCACCTTATCAGCATGGAACACCAGATAAGGTGAGTCACATTGAATGCAGATAGTTCAGAAACTCTTCGAGCTGAAGAGATAGCAACTAGGAACAAAACTTTCCAAGATAAAAGCTTAATATCTATGGAATGCATGGGTTCAAACGGAACCCCCTGAAGAACTCTAAGAACTAAATTTAGACTCCATGGCGGAGCAATAGGTTTAAACACAGGCTTAATTCTAACTAAAGCCTGACAAAAAGCCAGAATGTCTGGAACATCTGCCAGACGCTTGTGCAACAAAATAGACAGAGCAGATATCTGTCCCTTTAGGAGAAAAGACAAAATCCTAGGAATCCTGATTTTACTCCAGGAGAAGCCTTTGGATTCGCACCAAAAAAGATATTTACGCCATATCTTATGATAAATTTTCCTGGTAACAGGCTTTCGAGCCTGAATCAAGGTATTTATGACTGACTCAGAGAAACCCCGCTTTGATAGAATCAAGCGTTCAATCTCCAAGCAGTCAGTTGCAGAGAAATTAGATTTGGATGCTTGAATGGACCTTGAATCAGAAGGTCCTGTCTCAATGGCAGAGACCATGGTGGAAGGGATGACATGTCCACCAGGTCTGCATACCAAGTCCTGCGTGGCCACGCAGGTGCTATCAAAATCACTGACGCTCTCTCCTGTTTAATTCTGGTAATCAGACGTGGAAGGAGAGTGAAAGGTGGAAACACATAAGCCAGGTTGAACGACCAGGGTACTGCTAGAGCATCTATCAGTACAGCCTGAGGATCCCTTGACCTGGAGCAGTAACAAGGAAGTTTGGCGTTCTGACGAGACGCCATCAGATCCAACTCTGGTGTGCCCCATAGCCGCCCCAGCTGAGCAAACACCTCCGGATGGAGTTCCCACTCCCCCGGATGGAAAGTCTGAAGACAGAAAATCTGCCTCCCAGTTCTCTACATCTGGGATATAGATCGCTGACAGATGGCAAGAGTGAGCCTCTGCCCATTGGATTATCCTTGAGAACTCTATCATCGCTAAGGAACCCTTTTTTCCGCCCTGATGATTTATATAAGCCAGTCGTGATGTTGTCCGACTGAAACCTGAGGAATCTGTCCGAAGCCAGCTGAGGCCATGCCTGGAGAGCACTGAATATCGCTCTTAATTCCAGAATATTTATCGGTAGGAGAGCCTCCTCCCGAGTCCACAAACCATGAGCTTTCAGGGAATTCCAGACTGCACCACAGGCCAGAAGACTGGCGTCTGTCGTCACTATAACCCATTCTGGCCTGCAGAAACACATTCCCTGGGACAGATGATCCTGTGACAACCACCAAAGAAGAGAGTCCCTAGTCTCTTGATCCAGATTTATCTGAGGAGATAAATCTGCATAATCCCCATTCCACTGATTGAGCATGCATAGTTGCAGTGGTCTGAGATGCAAGCGAGCAAACTGAACTATGTCCATTGCCGCTACCATTAGTCCGATTACCTCCATACACTGAGCCACTGACGGCCGAGGAATAGAATGAAGAGCTTGGCAGGTGGACAAAATCTTTGATTTCCTGACCTCCGTCAGAAATATTTTCATGTCCACCGAGTCTATCACAGTCCCTAGAAATGAAACTCTTGTGAGGGGGGAAAGAGAATTCCTTTTTACGTTCACTTTCCACCCGTGAGACCTTAGAAAGGCCAACAATAAGTCTGTGTGAGACTTGGCTAGTTGGAAGGAGGATGCTTGAATTAGAATGTCGTCTAGATTAGGCGCCACTGCTATGCCCCGTGGCCTTAGAACCGCCAGAAGGGACCCTAGCACCTTCTTGAAGATTTGCGGCGCCGTGGCCAACCCGAAAGGAAGAGCCACAAACTGATAATGCTTGTCCAGAAAGGCAAACCTGAGGAACTGGTAATGATCTTTGTGGATAGGAATGTGTAGATACACATCCTTTAGGTCCATGGTATGATAGTCCGAATGGTCTCCATCTTGAAAGATGGAACTCTTAGGAATTGGTTTAGGATCTTGAGATCCAGAATTGGTCTGAAGGTTCCCTCCTTTTTGGGAACTATAAACAGATTGGAGTAGAACCCCTGCCCCTGTTCTGCTTTTGGAACTGGGCAGATCACTCCCATGGTAAAAAGGTCTTCTACTCAGCGTAGGAACGCCTCTCTTTTTGTCGGGTTTACAAACAATTGAGACAGATGGAACCTCCCCCTTGGAGGGGAATCCTTGAAATCTAGAAGGTATCCCTGGGTTACAATTTCTACTGCCCAGGAATCCTGAACGTCTCTTGCCCAGGCCTGAGCAAAGAGAGAGAGTCTGCCCTCTACTAGATCCGGCGCCGGATCGGGGGCTACCCCTTCATGCTGACTTAGTGGCAGCAGCAGGCTTTTTGCCAGTTTACTCTTGTTCCAAGCCTGATTAGGTCTCCAGGTTGGCTTGGATTGAGCAAAGTTCCCCTCTTGCTTTGCAGCAGGGGAAGAGGTAGAGGGACCACTTTTCGAAAGGAACGGAAATTATTTTGTTTGGTCCTAGTCTTATTTGACTTGTCCTGAGGGAGGGTATGACCCTTCCCTCTAGTAATGTCTGAAATTATCTCTTTCAATGCAGGCCCGAATAGGGTCTTACCTTTGAAAGGGATCGACAAAATCTTAGATTTAGATGACACGTCAGCTGACCAGGACTTAAGCCATAACGCTCTACGAGCTAAAATGGCAAAACCTGAATTCTTAGCCGCTAATTTAGCAAGATGAAAAGCGGCATCTGTAATAAAAGAATTTGCCAGCTTAAGAGCCTTAATTCTGTCCAAAATATCATCTAGTGGGGTCTCCATCTAAAAAGCCTCTTCTAGAGCCTCAAACCAAAAGGCAGCTGCAGTGGTTACAGGAACAATGCACGCTATAGGTTGAAGAAAACCTTGATGAACAAAAATTTTCTTTAGGAGACCCTCTAATTTTTTATCTATAGGATCAATGAAAGCACAACTGTCTTCAATAGGAATAGTTGTACGCTTAGCCAGAGTAGAAATAGCTCCCTCCACCTTAGGGACCATCTGCCATGAGTCCTTTATGGTGTCAGAAATGGGAAACATTTTCTTAAAAACAGGAGGGGGAGAGAACGGAATACCTGGTTTATCCCACTCCTTAGTAACAATGTCCGAAATCCTCTTAGGGACCGGAAACAAATCAGTGTAAACAGGAACCTCTAAATATTTGTCCATTTTACACAATTTCTCTGGAACTACAATAGGGTCCACAATCATCCAGAGTAGCTAAAACCTCCCTGAGCAATAAGCGGAGGTGCTCTAGCTTAAATTTAAATGCCGTCATATCTGAATCTGTCTGAGGGAACGTCTTTCCTGAATCAGAAATCTCTCCCTCAGACATCAAATCCCTCATCCCTACTTCAGAACATTGTGAGGGAATATCGGATACGGCTACTAAAGCGTCAGAAGGCTCAGCATTTATTCTTAACCCAGAGCTACTGCGCTTCCCTTGCAAACCAGGCAGCTTAGATAAAACCTCTGTGAGGGTAGTATTCATAACTGAAGCCATATCTTGCAAGGTGAAAGAATTAGACGCACTAGAAGTACTTTGCGTCGATTGTGCGGGCGTTACTGGTTGAGACACTTGGGGAGAACTAGATGGCAAAACCTGATTTCCTTCTGTCTGAGAATCATCTAATGCCAAACTTTTATGTCAAAATATGCTGTTTGCAATTTATAGACATATCAGTACAAGTGGGACACATTCTAAGAGGGGGTTCCACAATGGCTTCTAAACAAATTGAACAATGACTTTCCTCAGTGTCAGACATGTTTAATAGACTAGTAATAAAGCAAGCAAGCTTGGAAAACACTTTATTTAATGAAAAAAACACAATTTGCAAAAACTGTACTGTGCCTTTAAAAGAAAAAAAGGCATACACAAACTGTAAAACAGGTTAAAATTACTTCAATGTTTCTGAAATTTTAACAGTGTACACACTAAGCTTTAGAAGGATTGCACCACAAGTTAATAAGCAATAAACCCCCAAATGAAAAAAACGGATTGAAAAATGTCTAAAACCGGTTAAACACCCCTATAAGCACCTTGCCACAGCTCTGCTGTGGCCCTACCTTCCCTTAGGAACGATTATATGGGGTTAAAGCTTTGAATAGGCCCTCAGAAGATCATCATGACCTCAGGAGAAGTTGCTTGCTGCTTGTCTGTATAACTAAATGCGCAACTGAGGCACAAAAATAGGCCCCGCCCACCTCACTCGATGTTACTGGGGCCTACTCAAATCTAACAAACTTACGCCTAGATTTAGAGTTCTGCGTTAGCCGTCAAAAGCAGCGTTAAGGGGTCCTAATGCTGCTTTTTACCGCCCGCTGGTATTTAGAGTCAGTCAGGAAAGGGTCTAACGCTCACTTTCCAGCCGCGACTTTTCCATACCGCAGATCCCCTTACGCCAATTGCGTATCCTGTCTTTTCAATGGGATCTTCCTAACGCCGGTATTTAGAGTCTTGGCTGAAGTGAGCAGTAGACCCTCTACCGACAAGACTCCAGCCGCAGAAAAAAGTCAGGAGTTAAGAGCTTTCTGGGCTAACGCCGGTTCATAAAGCTCTTAACTAATGTGCTCTAAAGTACACTAACACCCATAAACTACCTATGTACCCCTAAACCGAGAACCCCCCACATCGCTGCCACTCTAATAAATTTTTTTAACCTCCTAATCTGTCGACCGCACATTGCCGCCACCTACATTATCCCTATGTACCCCTAATCTGCTGCCCCTAACATCGCCGACACCTACATAATATTTATTAACCCCTAATCTGCCCCCCCCCCAACGTTGCCGCTACCTTATCTACACTTATTAACCCCTAATCTGCCGACCGGACCTCGCCGCCACTATTATAAATGTATTAACCCCTAAACCGCCGCACTCCAGCCTCAAAAACCCTATAATAAAACATAATTTATGCTTACCTGATAAATTTATTTCTCTTGTAGTGTATCCAGTCCACGGATCATCCATTACTTGTGGGATATTCTCCTTCCCAACAGGAAGTTGCAAGAGGATCACCCACAGCAGAGCTGCTATATAGCTCCTCCCCCAGCTGTCATATCCAGTCATTCGACCGAAAACAAACAGAGAAAGGAGAAACCATAGGGTGCAGTGGTGACTGTAGTTTAATTAAAATTTAGACCTGCCTTAAAAGGACAGGGCGGGCCGTGGACTGGATACACTACAAGAGAAATAAATTTATCAGGTAAGCATAAATTATGTTTTCTCTTGTTAAGTGTATCCAGTCCACGGATCATCCATTACTTGTGGGATACCAATACCAATGCTAAAGTACACGGATGATGGGAGGGACAAGGCAGGATTAAGCGGAAGGAACCACTGCCTGAAGAACCTTTCTCCCAAAAACAGCCTCCGAAGAAGCAAAAGTATCAAATTTGTAAAATTTGTAAAAAGGTGTGAAGCGAAGACCAAGTCGCGGCCTTGCAAATCTGTTCAACAGAGGCCTCATTTTTAAAGGCCCAGGTGGAAGCCACAGCTCTAGTAGAATGAGCTGTAATCCTTTCAGGGGGCTGATGTCCAGCAGTCTCATAGGCTAGGCGTATTACGCTCCGAAGCCAAAAGGAAAGAGAGGTTGCCGAAGCTTTTTGACCTCTCCTCTGTCCAGAGTAAACGACAAACAGGGAAGATGTTTGACGAAAATCCTTAGTAGCTTGTAAGTAAAACTTCAAGGCACGGACTACGTCCAGATTATGTAAAAGACGTTCCTTCTTTGAAGAAGGATTAGAACACAATGATGGAACAACAATCTCTTGATTGATATTCTTGTTAGAAACCACCTTAGGTAAAAACCCAGGTTTGGTACGCAGAACTACTTATCTGCATGAAAAATCAGATAAGGAGAATCACATTGTAAGGCAGATAGCTCAGAGACTCTCCGAGCCGATGAAATAGCCATCAAAAACAGAACTTTCCAAGATAAAAGTTTAATATCAATGGAATGAAGGGGTTCAAACAGAACTCCTTGAAGAACCTTAAGAACCAAGTTTAAGCTCCACGGGGGAGCAACAGGTTTAAACACAGGCTTAATTCTAACCAAAGCCTGGCAAAATGCCTGGACGTCTGGAACCTCTGCCAGACGCTTGTGCAAAGGAATAGACAGAGCAGAAATCTGTCCCTTTAAGGAACTAGCTGATAATCCTTTGTCCAAGCCCTCTTGGAGAAAGGACAATATTCTAGGAATCCTAACCTTACTCCATGAGTAATTCTTGGATTCACACCAATAAAGATATTTACTCCATATCTTGTGGTAGATTTTCCTGGTAACAGGCTTTCGTGCCTGTATTAAAGTATCAATGACTGACTCGGAGAAGCCACGCTTTGATAGAATCAAGCGTTCAATCTCCATGCAGTCAGTCTCAGAGAAATTAGATTTGGATGATTGAAAGGACCTTGTATCAGAAGGTCCTGTCTTAGAGGCAGAGTCCATGGTGGAAAGGATGACATGTCCACTAGGTCTGCATACTAAGTCCTGCGTGGCCACGCAGGCGCTATCAGAATCACCGATGCTCTCTCCTGTTTGATTTTGGCAATCAGTCGAGGGAGCAGAGGAAACGGTGGAAGCACATAAGCCAGGTTGAAGAACCAAGTCGCTGCTAGAGCATCTATCACCGTCGCTTCTGGGTCCCTGGACCTGGATCCGTAACAAGGAAGCTTGGCTTTCTGGCGAGACGCCATGAGATCCAACTCTGGTTTGCCCCAACGATGAATCAATTGAGCAAACACCTCCGGATGGAGTTCCCACTCCCCCGGATGGAAAGTCTGACGACTTAGAAAATCCGCCTCCCAGTTCTCCACGCCTGGGATATGGATTGCTGACAAGTGGTACTCTGCCCAGCGAATTATTTTTGAGACTTCTAACATCGCTAGGGAACTCCTGGTTCCCCCATGATGGTTGATGTAAGCCACAGTCGTGATGTTGTCCGACTGAAATCTAATGAACCTCAGTGTTGCTAAGTGAGGCCAAGCCAGAAGAGCATTCAATATCGCTCTTAACTCCAGAATATTTATTGGAAGGAGTTTCTCCCCTTGAGTCCACGATCCCTGTGCCTTCAGGGAGTTCCAGACTGCACCCCAACCTAGAAGGCTGGCATCTGTTGTTACAATTGTCCAATCTGGCCTGCGAAAGGTCATACCCTTGGACAGGTGTACCCGAGACAACCACCAGAGAAGAGAATCTCTGGTCTCTTGATCCAGATTTAGCAGAGGGGACAAATCTGTGTAATCCCCATTCCACTGACTCAGCATGCATAATTGCAGCGGTCTGAGATGAAGGCGCGCAAATGGCACTATGTCCATTGCCGCTACCATTAAGCCGATTACCTCCATACACTGAGCTACCGAAGGGCGCGGAATGGATTGAAGAACACGGCAAGCATTTAGGAGTTTTGATAACCTGGACTCCGTCAGGTAAATTTTCATTTCTACAGAATCTATAAGAGTCCCTAAGAAGGAGACTCTTGTGAGTGGGGATAGAGAACTCTTTTCCTCGTTCACTTTCCACCCGTGCGACCTCAGGAATGCCAGAACTATCTCTGTATGAGACTTGGCAACTTGAAAGCTTGACGCCTGTATCAGGATATCGTCTAGATACGGAGCCACCGCTATGCCTCGCGGTCTTAGAACCGCCAGAAGTGAGCCCAGAACCTTTGTAAAGATTCTCGGGGCTGTAGCCAACCCGAAGGGAAGAGCTACAAATTGGTAATGCCTGTCTAGAAAGGCAAACCTTAGAAACCGATGATGATCTTTGTGAATCGGTATGTGAAGGTAGGCATCCTTTAAGTCCACTGTGGTCATGTACGGACCTTCTTGGATCATGGGTAGGATGGTCCGAATAGTTTCCATTTTGAAAGATGGAACTCTGAGGAATTTGTTTAAGATCTTTAGATCCAAAATTGGTCTGAAGGTTCCCTTTTTTTTTTGGGAACCACAAACAGATTCTAATAAAAACCCTGTCCTTGTTCCGTCCGCGGAACTGGATGGATCACTCCCATAACTAGGAGGTCTTGCACACAGCGTAGGAATGCCTCTTTCTTTATCTGATTTGCAGATAGCCTTGAAAGATGAAATCTCCCTTGTGGAGGGGAAGCTTTGAAGTCCAGAAGATATCCCTGAGATATGATCTCCAACGCCCAGGGATCCTGAACATCTCTTGCCCACGCCTGGGCGAAGAGAGAAAGTCTGCCCCCTACTAGATCCGTCACTGGATAGGGGGCCGTTCCTTCATGCTGTCTTAGAGGCAGCAGCAGGCTTTCTGGCCTGCTTGCCTTTGTTCCAGGACTGGTTAGGTTTCCAGGCCTGCTTAGATTGAGCAAAAGTTCCCTCTTGTTTTGAAACGGAGGAAGTTGATGCTGCACCTGCCTTGAAATTTCGAAAGGCACGAAAATTAGACTGTTTGGCCTTTGCTTTGGCCCTGTCCTGAGGAAGGGTATGACCCTTACCTCCAGTAATGTCAGCAATAATTTCCTTCAAACCAGGCCCGAATAAGGTCTGCCCCTTGAAAGGAATGTTGAGTAATTTAGACTTCGAAGTCACGTCAGCTGACCAGGATTTAAGCCATAGCGTCCTACACGCCTGGATGGCGAATCCGGAATTCTTAGCCGTTAGTTTAGTCAAATGAACAATGGCATCAGAAACAAATGAGTTAGCTAGCTTAAGTGTTCTAAGCTTGTCAATAATTTCAGTCAATGGAGCTGTATGGATGGCCTCTTCCAGGGCCTCAAACCAGAATGCCGCCTCGGCCGTGACAGGCGCTATGCATGCAAGGGGCTGTAAAATAAAACCTTGTTGAATAAACATTTTCTTAAGGTAACCCTCCAATTTTTTATCCATTGGATCTGAAAAAGCACAACTGTCCTCAACCGGGATAGTGGTACGCTTTGCTAAAGTAGAGACTGCTCCCTCCACCTTAGGGACCGTCTGCCATAAGTCCCGTGTAGTGGCGTCTATTGGAAACATTTTTTCTAAATATAGGAGGTGGGGAAAAAGGCACACCCGGTCTATCCCACTCCTTGCTAATAATTTCTGTAAGCCTTTTAGGTATAGGAAAAACATCAGTACACACCGGCACCGCATAGTATTTATCCAGCCTACACAATTTCTCTGGTACTGCAACTGTGTTACAGTCATTCAGAGCAGCTAATACCTCCCCAAGCAATACACGGAGGTTCTCAAGCTTAAATTTAAAATTAGAAATCTCTGAATCAGGTTTCCCCGAATCAGAGACGTCACCCACAGACTGAAGCTCTCCGTCCTCATGATCTGCATATTGTGAAGCAGTATCAGACATGGCCCTTACAGCATCTGCGCGCTCTGTATTTCTCCTAACCTGGATAATACCTCTGACAGGGTATTATTCATGATTGCAGCCATGTCCTGCAAGGTAATCGCTATGGGCGTCCCTGATGCAATTGGTGCCATATTAGCGTGCATCCCCTGAGCGGGAGGCGAAGGGTCTGACACGTGGGGAGAGTTAGTCGGCATAACTTCCCCCTCGTCAGAATCTTCTGGTGATATTTCTTTTATAGTTAAAGACTGATCTTTACTGTTTAAGGTGAAATCAATACATTTAGTACACATTCTCCTATGGGGCACCACCATGGCTTTCAAACATAATGAACAAGTAGTTTCCTCTGTGTCAGACATGTTTAAACAGACTAGCAATGAGACTAGCAAGCTTGGAAAACACTTTAAACAAGTTTACAAGCAATATAAAAAACGTTACTGCACCTTTAAGAAACACAAATTTTTGCCAAAATTTGAAATAACAGTGAAAAAACAGAATTTATGTTTACCTGATAAATTACTTTCTCCAACGGTGTGTCCGGTCCACGGCGTCATCCTTACTTGTGGGATATTCTCTTCCCCAACAGGAAATGGCAAAGAGCCCAGCAAAGCTGGTCACATGATCCCTCCTAGGCTCCGCCTACCCCAGTCATTCGACCGACGTTAAGGAGGAATATTTGCATAGGAGAAACCATATGTTACCGTGGTGACTGTAGTTAAAGAAAATAAATTATCAGACCTGATTAAAAAAAACCAGGGCGGGCCGTGGACCGGACACACCGTTGGAGAAAGTAATTTATCAGGTAAACATAAATTCTGTTTTCTCCAACATAGGTGTGTCCGGTCCACGGCGTCATCCTTACTTGTGGGAACCAATACCAAAGCTTTAGGACACGGATGAAGGGAGGGAGCAAATCAGGTCACCTAAATGGAAGGCACCACGGCTTGCAAAACCTTTCTCCCAAAAATAGCCTCAGAAGAAGCAAAAGTATCAAATTTGTAAAATTTGGTAAAAGTGTGCAGTGAAAACCAAGTCGCTGCCTTACATATCTGATCAACAGAAGCCTCGTTCTTGAAGGCCCATGTGGAAGCCACAGCCCTAGTGGAGTGAGCTGTGATTCTTTCAGGAGGCTGCCGTCCGGCAGTCTCATAAGCCAATCGGATAATGCTTTTAATCCAGAAGGAGAGAGAGGTAGAAGTTGCTTTTTGACCTCTCCGTTTACCAGAATAAACAACAAACAAAGACAAAGTTTGTCTGAAATCCTTAGTAGCTGCTAAGTAAAATTTGAGAGCACGAACTACATCCAAGTTGTGCAACAAACGTTCCTTCTTTGAAACTGGATTAGGACACAAAGAAGGCACAACTATCTCCTGGTTAATGTTTTTGTTAGAAACAACTTTTGGAAGAAAACCAGGTTTAGTACGCAAAACCACCTTATCTGCATGGAACACCAGATAAGGAGAAGAACACTGCAGAGCAGATAATTCTGAAACTCTTCTAGCAGAAGAAATTGCAACCAAAAACAAAACTTTCCAAGATAATAACTTAATATCAACGGAATGTAAGGGTTCAAACGGAACCCCCTGAAGAACTGAAAGAACTAGGTTGAGACTCCAAGGAGGAGTCAAAATTTTGTAAACAGGCTTGATTCTAACCAGAGCCTGAACAAAGGCTAGAACATCTGGCACAGCTGCCAGCTTTTTGTGAAGTAACACAGACAAGGCAGAAATCTGTCCCATCAAGGAACTTGCAGATAATCCTTTTTCCAATCCTTCTCGAAGGAAGGATAGACTCTTAGGAATCTTAACCTTGTCCCAAGGGAATCCTGCAGATTCACACCAACAGATATACCAAATTATGTGGTAATTTTTCTGGTTACAGGCTTTCAGGCCTGAACAAGAGTATTAATAACAGAATCTGAGAACCCTCGCTTTGATAAGATCAAGCGTTCAATCTCCAAGCAGTCAGCTGGAGTGGGTCGAACGGACCTAGAACAAGAAGGTCTCGTCTCAAAGGTAGCTTCCATGGTGGAGCCGATGACATATTCACCAGATCTGCATACCAAGTCCTGCGTGGCCACGCAGGAGCTATCAAAATCACCGACGCCCTCTCCTGATGGATCCTGGCTACCAGCCTGGGGATGAGAGGAAACGGCGGGAACACATAAGCTAGTTTGAAGGTCCAAGGTGCTACTAGTGCATCCACTAGAGTGGAGATGTTGCCTGTACAACGGCAAAGAGAATGACTGGGGTAGGCGGAGCCTAGGAGGGATCATGTGACCAGCTTTGCTGGGCTCTTTGCCATTTCCTGTTGGGGAAGAGAATATCCCACAAGTAAGGATGACGCCGTGGACCGGACACACCTATGTTGGAGAAAACTGAATTTATGCTTACCTGATAAATTACTTTCTCCAACGGTGTGTCCGGTCCACGGCGTCATCCTTACTTGTGGGAATATCTCTTCCCCAACAGGAAATGGCAAAGAGTCCCAGCAAAGCTGGCCATATAGTCCCTCCTAGGCTCCGCCCACCCCAGTCATTCGACCGACGGACAGGAGGAAAAAATAGGAGAAACTATAGGGTGCCGTGGTGACTGTAGTTAGAGAAAATAATTCATCAAACCTGATTAAAAAACCAGAGCGGGCCGTGGACCGGACACACCGTTGGAGAAAGTAATTTATCAGGTAAGCATAAATTCTGTTTTCTCCAACATTGGTGTGTCCGGTCCACGGCGTCATCCTTACTTGTGGGAACCAATACCAAAGCTTTAGGACACAGATGAAGGGAGGGAGCAAATCAGGTTACCTAAACAGAAGGCACCACGGCTTGCAAAACCTTTCTCCCAAAAATAGCCTCCGAAGAAGCAAAAGTATCAAATTTGTAAAATTTGGCAAAAGTGTGCAGTGAAGACCAAGTCGCTGCCTTACATATCTGATCAACAGAAGCCTCGTTCTTGAAGGCCCATGTGGAAGCCACAGCCCTAGTAGAGTGAGCTGTGATTCTTTCAGGAGGCTGCCGTCCGGCAGTCTCGTAAGCCAATCGGATGATGCTTTTAAGCCAAAAGGAAAGAGAGGTAAAAGTCGCTTTTTGACCTCTCCTTTTACCAGAATAGACGACAAACAGAGAAGATGTTTGTCTGAACTCTTTTGTAGCTTCTAAATAGAATTTTAGAGCACGGACTACATCTAAGTTGTGTAGCAAACGTTCCTTCTTTGAAACTGGATTCGGACACAAAGAAGATACAACTATCTCCTGGTTAATATTTTTGTTGGAAACAACCTTTGGAAGAAAACCAGGCTTAGTACGCAAAACAACCTTATCTGAATGGAACACCAGATAGGGCGGAGTACACTGCAGAGCAGATAACTCAGAAACTCTTCTAGCAGAAGAAATAGCAACCAAAAACAAAACTTTCCAAGATAACAACTTAATATCTATGGAATGTAAAGGTTCAAACGGAACCCCTTGAAGAACTGAAAGAACTAGATTTAAACTCCAGGGAGGAGTCAAAGGTCTGTAAACAGGCTTGATCCTAACCAGAGCCTGAACAAATGCTTGAACATCTGGCACAGCTGCCAGTCGTTTGTGTAGTAAGACAGATAAAGCAGAAATCTGTCCCTTTAGAGAACTCGCTGATAATCCTTTATCCAAACCTTCTTGTAGAAAGGAAAGGATCTTAGGAATTTTGATCTTATTCCATGGGAATCCCTTGGATTCACACCAGCAGATATATCTTTTCCATATTTTATGGTAAATTTTTCTAGTTACCGGTTTTCTGGCTTGAACCAGAGTATCTATCACAGAATCTGAAAAACAGAATTTATGTTTACCTGATAAATTACTTTCTCCAACGGTGTGTCCAGTCCACGGCGTCATCCTTACTTGTGGGATATTCTCTTCCCCAACAGGAAATGGCAAAGAGCCCAGCAAAGCTGGTCACATGATCCCTCCTAGGCTCCGCCTTCCCCAGTCATTCGACCGACGTAAAGGAGGAATATTTGCATAGGAGAAATCATATGATACCGTGGTGACTGTAGTTAAAGAAAATAAATTATCAGACCTGATTAAAAAACCAGGGCGGGCCGTGGACCGGACACACCGTTGGAGAAAGTAATTTATCAGGTAAACATAAATTCTGTTTTCTCCAACATAGGTGTGTCCGGTCCACGGCGTCATCCTTACTTGTGGGAACCAATACCAAAGCTTTAGGACACGGATGAAGGGAGGGAGCAAATCAGGTCACCTAAATGGAAGGCACCACGGCTTGCAAAACCTTTCTCCCAAAAATAGCCTCAGAAGAAGCAAAAGTATCAAACTTGTAAAATTTGGTAAAAGTGTGCAGTGAAGACCAAGTCGCTGCCTTACATATCTGATCAACAGAAGCCTCGTTCTTGAAGGCCCATGTGGAAGCCACAGCCCTAGTGGAATGAGCTGTGATTCTTTCAGGAGGCTGCCGTCCGGCAGTCTCATAAGCCAATCTGATGATGCTTTTAATCCAAAAAGAGAGAGAGGTAGAAGTTGCTTTTTGACCTCTCCTTTTACCAGAATAAACAACAAACAAGGAAGATGTTTGTCTAAAATCCTTTGTAGCATCTAAATAGAATTTTAGAGCGCGAACAACATCCAAATTGTGCAACAAACGTTCCTTCTTTGAAACTGGATTCGGACACAAAGAAGGCACGACTATCTCCTGGTTAATGTTTTTGTTAGAAACAACTTTCGGAAGAAAACCAGGTTTAGTACGTAAAACCACCTTATCTGCATGGAACCCCAGATAAGGAGGAGAACACTGCAGAGCAGATAATTCTGAAACTCTTCTAGCAGAAGAAATTGCAACCAAAAACAAAACTTTCCAAGATAATAACTTAATATCAACGGAATGTAAGGGTTCAAACGGAACCCCCTGAAGAACTGAAATAACTAAATTGAGACTCCAAGGAGGAGTCAAAGGTTTGTAAACAGGCTTGATTCTAACCAGAGCCTGAACAAAGGCTTGAACATCTGGCACAGCTGCCAGCTTTTTGTGAAGTAACACAGACAAGGCAGAAATCTGTCCCTTCAAGGAACTTGCAGATAATCCTTTCTCCAATCCTTCTTGAAGAAAGGATAGAATCTTAGGAATTTTTACCTTGTCCCAAGGGAATCCTTAAGATTCACACCAACAGATATATTTTTTCCATATTTTGTGGTAAATTTTTCTAGTTACAGGCTTTCTGGCCTGAACAAGAGTATCAATAACAGAATCTGAGAACCCTCGCTTTGATAAGATCAAGCGTTCAATCTCCAAGCAGTCAGTTGGAGTGAAACCAGATTCGGATGTTCGAACGGACCCTGAACAAGAAGGTCTCGTCTCAAAGGTAGCTTCCATGGTGGAGCCGATGACATATTCACCAGGTCTGCATACCAAGTCCTGCGTGGCCACGCAGGAGCTATCAAGATCACCGATGCCCTCTCCTGATTGATCCTGGCTACCAGCCTGGGGATGAGAGGAAACGGCGGGAATACATAAGCTAGTTTGAAGGTCCAAGGTGCTACTAGTGCATCTACTAGAGTCGCCTTGGGATCCCTGGATCTGGACCCGTAGCAAGGAACCTTGAAGTTCTGACGAGAGGCCATCAGATCCATGTCTGGAATGCCCCACAGTTGAGTAATGTGGGCAAAGATTTCCGGATGGAGTTCCCACTCCCCCGGATGTAATGTCTGACGACTCAGAAAATCCGCTTCCCAATTTTCCACTCCTGGGATGTGGATTGCAGACAAGTGGCAGGAGTGAGTCTCCGCCCATTGAATGATTTTGGTCACTTCTTCCATCGCCAGGGAACTCCTTGTTCCCCCCTGATGGTTGATGTACGCAACAGTCGTCATGTTGTCTGATTGAAACCGTATGAACTTGGCCTTTGCTAGCTGAGGCCAAGCCTTGAGAGCATTGAGTATCGCTCTCAGTTCCAGAATATTTATCGGTAGAAGAGATTCTTCCCGAGACCAAAGACCCTGAGCTTTCAGGGGTCCCCAGACTGGCGTCGGTCGTGACAATGACCCACTCTGGTCTGCGGAAGCTCATCCCCTGTGACAGATTGTCCAGGGACAGCCACCAACGGAGTGAATCTCTGGTCCTCTGATTTACTTGTATCGTCGGAGACAAGTCTGTATAGTTTAGAAGTTTTGTTTTTCTGGCCTCTGTCAGAAAAATCCTCATTTCTAAGGAGTCTATTATTGTTCCCAAGAAGGGAACCCTCGTTGACGGAGATAGAGAACTCTTTTCTACGTTCACTTTCCATCCGTGAGATCTGAGAAAGGCCAGGACAATGTCCGTGTGAGCCTTTGCTAGAGGAAGGGACGACGCTTGAATCAGAATGTCGTCCAAGTAAGGTACTACTGCAATGCCCCTTGGTCTTAGCACCGCTAGAAGGGACCCTAGTACCTTTGTGAAAATCCTTGGAGCAGTGGCTAATCCGAACGGAAGTGCCACGAACTGGTAATGCTTGTCCAGGAATGCGAACCTTAGGAACCGATGATGTTCCCTGTGGATAGGAATATGTAGATACGCATCCTTTAAATCCACCGTGGTCATGAATTGACCTTCCTGGATGGAAGGAAGAATTGTTCGAATGGTTTCCATTTTGAACGATGGAACCTTGAGAAACTTGTTTAGGATCTTGAGATCTAAGATTGGTCTGAACGTTCCCTCTTTTTTGGGAACTACGAACAGATTGGAGTAGAACCCCATCCCTTGTTCTCCTAATGGAACAGGATGAATCACTCCCATTTTTAACAGGTCTTCTACACAATGTAAGAATGCCTGTTTTTTATGTGGTCTGAAGACAATTGAGACCTGTGGAACCTCCCCCTTGGGGGAAGCCCTTTGAATTCCAGAAGATAACCTTGGGAGACTATTTCTAGCGCCCAAGGATCCAGAACATCTCTTGCCCAAGCCTGAGCGAAGAGAGAGAGTCTACCCCCCACCAGATCCGGTCTCGGATCGGGGGCCAACATCTCATGCTGTCTTGGTAGCAGTGGCAGGTTTCTTGGCCTGCTTTCCCTTGTTCCAGCCTTGCATTGGTCTCCAGGCTGGCTTGGCTTGAGAAGTATTACCCTCTTGCTTAGAGGACGTAGCACTTGGGGCTGGTCCGTTTCTACGAAAGGGACGAAAATTAGGTTTATTTTTGGCCTTGAAAGACCTATCCTGAGGAAGGGCGTGGCCCTTGCCCCCAGTGATATCAGAGATAATCTCTTTCAAGTCAGGGCCAAACAGCGTTTTCCCCTTGAAAGGAATGTTAAGCAATTTGTTCTTGGAAGACGCATCCGCTGACCAAGATTTTAACCAAAGCGCTCTGCGCGCCACAATAGCAAACCCAGAATTTTTCGCCGCTAACCTAGCCAATTGCAAAGTGGCGTCTAGGGTGAAAGAATTAGCCAATTTGAGAGCACGGATTCTGTCCATAATCTCCTCATAAGAAGGAGAATTACTAGTGATCGCCTTTTCTAGCTCATCGAACCAGAAACACGCGGCTGTAGTGACAGGGACAATGCATGAAATTGGTTGTAGAAGGTAACCTTGCTGAACAAACATCTTTTTAAGCAAACCTTCTAATTTTTTATCCATAGGATCTTTGAAAGCACAACTATCTTCTATGGGTATAGTGGTGCGTTTGTTTAGAGTAGAAACCGCCCCCTCGACCTTGGGGACTGTCTGCCATAAGTCCTTTCTGGGGTCGACCATAGGAAACAATTTTTTAAATATGGGGGGAGGGACGAAAGGTATACCGGGCCTTTCCCATTCTTTATTTACAATGTCCGCCACCCGCTTGGGTATAGGAAAAGCTTCGGGGGGCCCCGGGACCTCTAGGAACTTGTCCATTTTACATAGTTTCTCTGGGATGACCAAATTCTCACAATCATCCAGAGTGGATAACACCTCCTTAAGCAGAGCGCGGAGATGTTCCAACTTAAATTTAAATGTAATCACATCAGGTTCAGCTTGTTGAGAAATTTTCCCTGAATCTGAAATTTCTCCCTCAGACAAAACCTCCCTGGCCCCCTCAGACTGGTGTAGGGGCCCTTCAGAAACAATATCATCAGCGTCCTCATGCTCTTCAGTATTTTCTAAAACAGAGCAGTCGCGCTTTCGCTGATAAGTGGGCATTTTGGCTAAAATGTTTTTGATAGAATTATCCATTACAGCCGTTAATTGTTGCATAGTAAGGAGTATTGGCGCGCTAGATGTACTAGGGGCCTCTTGTGTGGGCAAGACTGGTGTAGACGAAGGAGGGGATGATGCAGTACCATGCTTACTCCCCTCACTTGAGGAATCATCTTGGGCATCATTTTCTCTAAATTTTGTGTCACATAAATCACATCTATTTAAATGAGAAGGGACCTTGGCTTCCCCACATTCAGAACACAGTCTATCTGGCAGTTCAGACATGATAAACAGGCATAAACTTGATAACAAAGTACAAAAAACGTTTTAAAATAAAACCGTTACTGTCACTTTAAATTTTAAACTGAACACACTTTATTACTGCAATTGCGAAAAAGTATGAAGGAATTGTTCAAAATTCACCAAAATTTCACCACAGTGTCTTAAAGCCTTAAAAGTATTGCACACCAAATTTGGAAGCTTTAACCCTTAAAATAACGGAACCGGAGCCGTTTTTATATTTAACCCCTTTACAGTCCCTGGTATCTGCTTTGCTGAGACCCAACCAAGCCCAAAGGGGAATACGATACCAAATGACGCCTTCAGAAAGTCTTTTCTATGTATCAGAGCTCCTCACACATGCATCTGCATGTCATGCTTCTCAAAAACAAGTGCGCAATACAGGCGCGAAAATGAGACTCTGCCTATGATTAGGGAAAGCCCCTAGAGAATAAGGTGTCCAATACAGTGCCTGCCGGTTATTTTACAAAATTCCCAAGATTAAAATAATTCCTCAAGGCTATGGAGTATAAAATATGTTTATAAATAAATCGATTTAGCCCAGAAAATGTCTACAGTCTTAAAAAGCCCTTGTGAAGCCCTTATTTACTGTCTGTAATAAAATGGCTTACCGGATCCCATAGGGAAAATGACAGCTTCCAGCATTACATCGTCTTGTTAGAATGTGTCATACCTCAAGCAGCAAAAGTCTGCTCACTGTTCCCCCAACTGAAGTTAATTCCTCTCAACAGTCCTGTGTGGAACAGCCATCGATTTTAGTAACGGTTGCTAAAATCATTTTCCTCTTACAAACAGAAATCTTCATCTCTTTTCTGTTTCAGAGTAAATAGTACATACCAGCACTATTTTAAAATAACAAACTCTTGATTGAATAATAAAAACTACAGTTAAACACTAAAAAACTCTAAGCCATCTCCGTGGAGATGTTGCCTGTACAACGGCAAAGAGAATGACTGGGGAAGGCGGAGCCTAGGAGGGATCATGTGACCAGCTTTGCTGGGCTCTTTGCCATTTCCTGTTGGGGAAGAGAATATCCCACAAGTAAGGATGACGCCGTGGACCGGACACACCTATGTTGGAGAAACCCACGCTTTGATAGAATCAAGCGTTCAATCTCCAAGCCGTCAGCTGGAGGGAGACCAGATTTGGATGTTCGAATGGACCCTGTACAAGAAGGTCCTGTCTCAAAGGTAGCTTCCATGGTGGAACCGATGACATATTCACCAGGTCTGCATACCAAGTCCTGCGTGGCCACGCAGGAGCTATCAAGATCACCGAGGCCCTCTCCTGCTTGATCCTGGCTACCAGCCTGGGAATGAGAGGAAACGGTGGAAACACATAAGCTAGGTTGAAGGTCCAAGGCGCTACTAGTGCATCCACTAGAGTCGCCTTGGGATCCCTGGATCTGGACCCGTAGCAAGGAACCTTGAAGTTCTGACGAGACGCCATCAGATCCATATCTGGAATGCCCCATAATTGAGTCAATTGGGCAAAGATCTCCGGGTGGAGTTCCCACTCCCCCGGATGGAAAGTCTGACGACTCAGATAATCCGCCTCCCAGTTTTCCACACCTGGGATGTGGATCGCAGATAGGTGGCAGGAGTGATCCTCCGCCCATTTTATTATTTTGGTCACTTCTTTCATCGCCAGGGAACTCCTTGTTCCCCCCTGATGATTGATATAACCAATAGTCGTCATGTTGTCTGATTGGAATCTTATGAATCTGGCCTTTGCTAGTTGAGGCCAAGCCCTGAGATCATTGAATATCGCTCTTATTTCCAGAATGTTTATCGGGAGAAGAGACTCTTCCCGAGACCAAAGTCCCTGAGCTTTCAGGGATTCCCAGACCGCGCCCCAGCCCACTAGACTGGCGTTGGTCGTGACGATGACCCACTCTGGTCTGCGGAAGCTCATTCCCTGGGACAGGTGGTCCAGGGTTAGCCACCAACGGAGTGAGCCTCTGGTCTTCTGATCTACTTGAATCACTGGAGACAAGTCTGTATAGTCCCCATTCCACTGTTTCAGCATGCACAGATGTAATGGTCTTAGATGAATTCGCGCAAAAGGAACTATGTCCATTGCTGCAACCATCAACCCTACTACTTCCATGCACTGAGCTACGGAAGGACGAGGAATAGAATGAAGAACTTGACAAGCGTTTAGAAGTTTTGACTTTCTGACTTCTGTCAGGAAAATCCTCATTTCTAAAGAATCTATTATTGTTCCCAAGAAAGGAACTCTTGTCGACGGAGACAGGGAACTTTTTTCTATGTTCACCTTCCATCCGTGAGATCTGAGAAAGGCCAGAACGATGTCTGTGTGAGCCTTTGCCTTTGAAAGAGACGACGCTTGTATTAGAATGTCGTCCAAGTACGGTACTACTGCAATGCCCCTTGGTCTTAGAACCGCTAGAAGGGACCCGAGTACCTTTGTGAAAATCCTTGGAGCAGTGGCTAACCCGAATGGGAGGGCCACAAACTGGTAATGTTTGTCCAGAAAGGCGAACCTTAGGAACTGATGATGTTCTTTGTGGATAGGAATATGAAGATACGCATCCTTTAGATCCACGGTAGTCATAAATTGACCTTCCTGGATTGTAGGTAGAATCGTTCGAATGGTTTCCATTTTGAACGATGGTACTCTGAGAAATTTGTTTAGGATCTTTAAATCCAGAATTGGTCTGAAAGTTCCCTCTTTTTTGGGAACTACAAACAGATTTGAGTAAAATCCCATTCCTTGTTCCGCCGATGGAACTGGGTGTATCACTCCCATCTTTAACAGGTCTTCTACACAATGTAAGAATGCCTGTCTCTTTATTTGGTTTGAGGATAAGTGAGGCATGTGGAACCTTCCCCTTGGGGGTAGTTCCTTGAATTCCAGAAGATAACCCTGAAAAACTATTTCTAGTGTCCAGGGATCCTGAACATCTCTTGCCCAAGCCTGAGCAAAGAGAGAGAGTCTGCCCCCTACTAGATCCGGTCCCGGATCGGGGGCTACTCCTTCATGCTGTTTTGTTAGCAGCAGCAGGCTTCTTGGCCTGCTTACCCTTGTTCCAGCCTTGCATCGGTTTCCAGGCTGGTTTGGTTTGTGAAGCATTACCCTCTTGCTTAGAGGATGCAGAATTAGAGGCCGGTCCGTTCCTGAAATTACGAAAGGAACGAAAATTAGACTTATTCTTGGCTTTGAAAGGCCTATCTTGTGGGAGGGCGTGGCCCTTTCCCCCAGTGATGTCTGAGATAATCTCTTTCAATTCTGGCCCAAAGAGAGTTTTACCCTTGAAGGGGATATTAAGCAATTTTGTCTTGGATGATACATCCGCTAACCAAGACTTTAGCTAAAGCGCTCTGCGCGCCACAATTGCAAACCCTGAATATTTCGCCGCTAATCTAGCTAATTGCAAAGCGGCATCTAAAATAAAAGAATTTTTCACCACAGTGTCTTAAAGCATTCAAAGTATTGCACACCAATTTTCAGAGCTTTAACCCTTAAAATAACGAAACCGGAGCCGGTTATAGTTTTAACCCCTCTACAGTCCCAGCTACAGCCTTTGCTGCGACTTTACCAAACCCAGGGGGGAATACGATACCAAATGAAGCCTTCTAGGAACTTTCCCCAACTACTTTCAGATCCTCACACATGCATCTGCATGTCTTGCTCTCAAAAGTAACTGCGCAGTAATGGCGCGAAAATTAGGCTCAGCCTACATTTGGGAAGGCCCTTCCTGACTGGAAAGGTGTCTAACACAGTGCCTGACGTTAAAAAACGTTCCCCAAGTTTATAAGTGTGAATTACAAGCATAAACATGTATAAAATGCCCAAATAAAGCAATCGATTTTGCCCATAAAAGTGTCTACCAGTTTTATAGCCCATAATAAGCCCTTTATTCTGTTTGAGACTAAGAAAATGGCTTACCGGTCCCCATGAGGGGAAATGACAGCCTTCCAGCATTACACAGTCTTGTTAGAAATATGGCTAGTCATACCTTAAGCAGAAAAGTCTGCTAACTGTTTCCCCCAACTGAAGTTACTTCATCTCAACAGTCCTATGTGGAAACAGCAAACGATTTTAGTTACTGTCTGCTAAAATCATCTTCCTCTCACAAACAGAACTCTTCATCTTTTTCTGTTTCAGAGTAAATAGTACATACCAGCACTATTTTAAAATAACAAACTCTTGATAGTAGAATTAAAAACTACAACTAAACACCACATACTCAACCATCTCCGTGGAGATGTTGCCTGTGCAACGGCAAAGAGAATGACTGGGGTGGGCGGAGCCTAGGAGGGACTATATGGCCAGCTTTGCTGGGACTCTTTGCCATTTCCTGTTGGGGAAGAGATATTCCCACAAGTAAGGATGACGCTGTGGACCGGACACACCAATGTTGGAGAAAAGGCAGTTACACTAACAAAATTTTTACAGTGTATGTAACAAGTTAGCAGAGCATTGCACCCACTTGCAAATGGATGATTAACCCCTTAATATCAAACACAGAATAATAACTGACAAAAACGTTTTTTTGTTTTTTTTTGTTTTTTTTTTAAATAGTCACAACAACTGCCACAGCTCTACTGTGGCTTGTTAGCTCCCTCAAAAACGACTTTGAAGCCTTTTGAGCCCTCCAGAGATATCCTGGATCATGCAGGAAGAAGCTGGATGTCTGTGTCTGTAATTTTTGCTGCACAAAAAAAAAACCCTCCCACTCATATTACAACAGTGGAAAGTCAGGAAACTGTTACTAGGCAGAATTCAAGCCAGCCATGTGGAAAAAACTAGGCCCCAATAAGTTTTATCACCAAACATATATAAAAACGATTAAACATGCCAGCAAACGTTTTATATTACATTTTTATAAGAGTATGTATCTCTATTAATAAGCCTGATACCAGTAGCTCTCACTGCATTTAAGGCTTTACTTACATTAGTTCAGTATCAGCAGCATTGTCTAGCAAATTCCATCCCTAGAAATATATTAACTGCACATACCTTATTGCAGGATAACCTGCACGCTATTCCCCCTCTGAAGTTACCTCACTCCTCAGAATATGTGAGAACAGCCATGGATCTTAGTTACATCTGCTAAGATCATAGAAAACGCAGGCAGATTCTTCTTCTAAATACTGCCTGAGATAAACAGTACACTCCGGTACCATTTAAAAATAACAAACTTTTGATTGAAGAATAAACTAAGTATAAAACACCACACTCCTCTTACGACCTCCATCTTGGTTGAGGCTTGCAAGAGAATGACTGGATGTGACAGTGAGGGGAGGAGCTATATAGCAGCTCTGCTGTGGGTGATCCTCTTGCAACTTCCTGTTGGGAAGGAGAATATCCCATAAGTAATGGATGATCCGTGGACTGGATACACTTAACAAGAGAAAGAGAGGGGGAGAGCACAAAAGAGAGGGGGAGAGAGCGCAAAAGAGAGGGGGAGAGAGCGCAAAAGAGAGGGGGAGAGAGCGCAAAAGAGAGGGGGAGAGAGCGCAAAAAAGTGGGAGAGAGAGCGCAAAAGAGAGGGGGAGAGAGCGCAAAAGAGAGGGGGAGAGAGCGCAAAAGAGAGGGGGAGAGAGCGCAAAAGAGAGGGGGAGAGAGCGCAAAAGAGAGGAGAGAGCAAACGAGAGGGGGGAAGAGAGAGCAAAAGAGGGGGAAAAAGAGCAAAAGAGGGGGAGAGAGCACAAAAGAGAGGGGGGCGAGAGCGCAAAAGAGAGGGGGCGAGAGCGCAAAAGAGAGGGGGGGCGAGAGCGCAAAAGAGAGGGGGGCGAGAGCGCAAAAGAGAGGGGGAGAGAGCGCAAAAGAGAGGGGGAGAGAGCGCAAAAGAGAGGGGGAGAGAGCGCGAGAGGGGGAGAGAGCGCGAGAGGGGGGAGAGAGCGCAAAAGAGAGGGGGAGAGAGCGCAAAAGAGGGGGGGAGAGAGCGCAAAAGAGGGGGGGAGAGAGCACAAAAGAGGGGGGGGAGAGAGCGCAAAAGAGGGGGGGAGAGAGCGCAAGAGGGGGGGAGAGAGCGCAAAAGAGGGGGGGAGAGAGCGCAAAAGAGGGGGGGAGAGAGCGCAAAAGAGGGGGGGGGAGAGCGCAAAAGAGGGGGGGGAAAGAGCGCAAAAGAGGGGGGGAGAGAGCGCAAAAGAGGGGGGGAGAGAGCGCAAAAGAGGGGGGGAGAGAGCGCAAAAGAGGGGGGGAGAGAGCGCAAAAGAGGGGGGGAGAGAGCGCAAAAGAGGGGGGAGAGAGCGCAAAAAAGAGGGAGAGAGCGCAAAAAAGAGGGGGAGAGAGAGCAAAAAAGAGGGGGAGAGAGAGCAAAAAAGAGGGGGAGAGAGCACAAAAGAGAGGGGAGAGAGCGCAAAAGAGGGGGAGAGAGCGCAAAAGAGAGGGGAGAGAGCGCAAAAGAGAGGGGGAGAGAGACAGCAAAAGAGAGGAGAGAGCAAATTAGAGGAGAGAGAGAACAAACGAGAGGAGAGAGAGCAAACGAGAGGGGGAAGGAGAGAGAGCAAACGAGAGGGGGGAAGAGAGAGAGCAAAAGAGAGGGAGAGAGACAGCAAGAAGGGGAGAGAGAGCAAAAGAGGGGAGAGAGACAGCAAAAGAGGGGAGAGAGACAGCAAAAGAGGGGAGAGAGAGCAAAAGAGAGGGGGGAGAGAGAGAGCAAAAGAGAGGGGGAGAGAGAGAGCAAGAGAGAGGGGAGAGAGAGAGCAAGAGAGAGGGGAGAGAGAGAGCAAGAGAGAAGGGAGAGAGAGAGAGAGAGAGAGAGCAAAAGAGAGGGGGAAGAGAGAGAGCAAAAGAGAGGGGGGAAAGAGAGAGTAAAAGAGAGCGGGGAAAGAGAGAGAGTAAAAGAGAGGGGGGAGAGAGAGAGAGTAAAAGAGAGGGGAGAGAGAGAGTAAAAGAGAGGGGAGAGAGAGATAGAGAGTGGGGAGAGAGAGAGTAAAAGAGAGGGGGGGGAGAGAGAGAGAGAGAGTGGGGAGAGAGAGAGTAAAAGAGAGGGGGGAGAGAGAGAGCAAGGGGTGGGACCGCTGTACTGCAAAAAATGGCTCGTGTACACTGGCTTTAGGACTAGTATGTAATATTTAAAAATTGCGCTTTAAGATTACTAAGTTTTCATGTGTTAACCCGACCTCGTTAAAATCTAAATCAAGAAACCTGATGTGCAAAACGCATATTTTATATTCCTATGTTCTTCAAACAGAAAATAATCTAACTTTTATTATTAAATGTATATTATTATAGATATCTGATACTGTTCATGTAAAATAGATATCTATACCTATATATCTATAAGAATATATATATATATATATATATATATATATATATATATATATATATATATATATATATACACTGTATATATAGGTAAAGGTATGTATAGAAATAAGTGAACACTGGAATGAGAAATATGTACAGTAAATATACAGTAAAACACAAATATTTAAATACATATGTACACACATACATATTTAGACATACATATGTATGTATGCCTAAGTTAAAGCCCTTTGCATGTCTTTTTTTGTAACACCTGAGACCTCATATCTTTGAGCCAATATCAGACCGTTATTAGTGTAACTATATTTTTAAAGTTATTTTTGATGTTTTTTGTGCAACTTTTTTGTCTTGCATAAGAGTTAACCAGAGCTCTGAAGCTGTACTTACCTGACGCGTGTTAAATTCAAATGTGCTCAAGCGAATGCGTTTACTTTCAACTTGTAATATGCAAGCTACTTCTAACAGTTAATATACCCTTATCGCTCACGTGCAACAGTTAACGTGCAACTCGAAATATAGCCCCAAATCAGTCACTTTCTGATATAACTGGAAAAATAATCTGAAAAGTTATTATTATAAAAATGAAACCTTTATGTAGGAAACCATGATTTAAATCAAGTATTACTGACTAGTGATATAAATCCTGATTTACATTCAAAGGCAGTAATTGGTTCTTCCCAACTACGTCCTCAAGTGACAACATAAAAGACAGTTGAAAAGAAACATACGCTACACTAGACAGCCGCCCACATGTAATCACATCCATCCACAACCACACACATATATGACAAGTAGAGGTACCGTAGCAACAAGGCAATCATAGTCTTTATCTCCCTAAGCTCTTTTGTTAAATTGTTTTGATGCTTAAACTGCATTATCTATATATGTATTCCCTTATCACGGTTTATATCTTTTCCCAGAATTCTATAAAATTGTATTGGTGCTTTATTTACATTATCTGTATTTGTAAACTCTTATCTAAGCTTACAGCTGTGTGGTCATGTAGTCATGGAAATAACTATATATAATCTCTGTACCTTGTTAAACCAATCTGTCTTTATATCTAGCAGCACAATGCTAATCATAGACCAAGCTTATCTGTTTTAACTCTTAAAAACAAAAACTGTTCTAATCACTTCTTATCAAATAAAAAAGCTGTGTATTAAAGTTACTAGAAGAGCGACCCCTGCTGATCAATCCTCATTACTACATATGGAAAAAACAAGATACTGATAACATATCTTGGAAGAGTGGTGGAAGATGGCATCCTACTATAAGTCCTGTTTCACTTATAATATGTCCTTTCTTTTTACTAGCTAACTGGATTGCAATTTAAACAGAATTCAGTGTTTTACAGTGCCATATTTTATGCCAGACCACCACAGCATGGCTCATTGAATTACTTACATGGAATATAATAAAGAAATCTTAAAATATGATATTGAAACTGCAAGGAGTGAAACAGACAACCCCAAGATCACAAATCCCCTTCAGTTGCACTTCCTACTACCTCTTCAGTCAACACAGCTACAGCAATAAAAGGGATAGAAAAGTCAAAATTGAAATGTGCATGGGTATACTGTATTTCAGTTTTAAATAGAAGTATTTATGCAATATACTTCCATTAGCAAAAATGCTTCTAGTAAAAGTTATTACTGTTTTTTCAGTGGCATAGGCACATATGCTGAGAGGGAATCCCGAAAGAGTGCTGGTAAAATAAAAAAGCCTGTTTTAAGTGTGGACATCATCCTGGCCTCACTTGTTCCTATATAAAAAACAGAATTTATGTTTACCTGATAAATTTCTTTCTCCAACGGTGTGTCCGGTCCACGGCGTCATCCTTACTTGTGGGATATTCTCTTCCCCAACAGGAAATGGCAAAGAGCCCAGCAAAGCTGGTCACATGATCCCTCCTAGGCTCCGCCTACCCCAGTCATTCGACCGACGTTAAGGAGGAATATTTGCATAGGAGAAACCATATGGTACCGTGGTGACTGTAGTTAAAGAAAATAAAATATCAGACCTGATTAAAAAAACCAGGGCGGGCCGTGGACCGGACACACCGTTGGAGAAAGAAATTTATCAGGTAAACATAAATTCTGTTTTCTCCAACATAGGTGTGTCCGGTCCACGGCGTCATCCTTACTTGTGGGAACCAATACCAAAGCTTTAGGACACGGATGAAGGGAGGGAGCAAATCAGGTCACCTAAATGGAAGGCACCACGGCTTGCAAAACCTTTCTCCCAAAAATAGCCTCAGAAGAAGCAAAAGTATCAAACTTGTAAAATTTGGTAAAAGTGTGCAGAGAAGACCAAGTCACTGCCCTACATATCTGATCAACAGAAGCCTCGTTCTTGAAGGCCCATGTGGAAGCCACAGCCCTAGTGGAATGAGCTGTGATTCTTTCGGGAGGCTGCCGTCCGGCAGTCTCGTAAGCCAATCTGATGATGCTTTTAATCCAAAAAGAGAGAGAGGTAGAAGTTGCTTTTTGACCTCTCCTTTTACCTGAATAAACAACAAACAAGGAAGATGTTTGTCTAAAATCCTTTGTAGCATCTAAATAGAATTTTAGAGCGCGAACAACATCCAAATTGTGCAACAAACGTTCCTTCTTTGAAACTGGTTTTGGACACAGAGAAGGTACGATAATCTCCTGGTTAATGTTTTTGTTAGAAACAACTTTTGGAAGAAAACCAGGTTTAGTACGTAAAACCACCTTATCTGCATGGAACACCAGATAAGGAGGAGAACACTGCAGAGCAGATAATTCTGAGACTCTTCTAGCAGAAGAAATCGCAACTAAAAACAAAACTTTCCAAGATAATAACTTAATATCAACGGAATGTAAGGGTTCAAACGGAACCCCCTGAAGAACTGAAAGAACTAAATTGAGACTCCAAGGAGGAGTCAAAGGTTTGTAAACAGGCTTGATTCTAACCAGAGCCTGAACAAAGGCTTGAACATCTGGCACAGCTGCCAGCTTTTTGTGAAGTAATACCGACAAGGCAGAAATCTGTCCCTTCAGGGAACTTGCAGATAATCCTTTTTCCAATCCTTCTTGAAGGAAGGATAGAATCCTAGGAATCTTAACCTTGTCCCAAGGGAATCCTTTAGATTCACACCAACAGATATATTTTTTCCAAATTTTGTGGTAAATCTTTCTAGTCACAGGCTTTCTGGCCTGAACAAGAGTATCGATAACAGAATCTGAGAATCCTCGCTTCGATAAAATCAAGCGTTCAATCTCCAAGCAGTCAGCTGGAGTGAAACCAGATTCGGATGTTCGAACGGACCCTGAACAAGAAGGTCTCGTCTCAAAGGTAGCTTCCAAGGTGGAGCCGATGACATATTCACCAGATCTGCATACCAAGTCCTGCGTGGCCACGCAGGAGCTATCAAGATCACCGACGCCCTCTCCTGCTTGATCCTGGCTATCAGCCTGGGGATGAGAGGAAATGGCGGGAACACATAAGCTAGTTTGAAGGTCCAAGGTGCTACTAGTGCATCCACTAGAGCCGCCTTGGGATCCCTGGATCTGGCCCCGTAGCAAGGAACTTTGAAGTTCTGACGAGAGGCCATCAGATCCATGTCTGGAATGCCCCACAGGTGAGTGACTTGGGCAAAGATTTCCGGATGGAGTTCCCACTCCCCCGGATGCAATGTCTGCCGACTCAGAAAATCCGCTTCCCAATTTTCCACTCCTGGGATGTGGATAGCAGACAGGTGGCAGGAGTGAGACTCCGCCCAAAGAATAATTTTGGTTACTTCTTCCATCGCTAGGGAACTCCTTGTTCCCCCCTGATGGTTGATGTACGCAACAGTCGTCATGTTGTCTGATTGAAACCGTATGAACCTGGTCCTCGCAAGCTGGGGCCAGGCCTGGAGAGCATTGAATATCGCTCTCAGTTCCAGAATATTTATCGGTAGAAGAGATTCTTCCCGAGACCAAAGACCCTGAGCTTTCAGGGATCCCCAGACCGCGCCCCAGCCTATCAGACTGGCGTCGGTCGTGACAATGACCCACTCTGGTCTGTGGAACATCATCCCTTGAGACAGATTGTCCAGGGACAGCCACCAACGGAGTGAGTCTCTGGTTCTCTGATTTACTTGTATCTTCGGAGACAAGTCTGTATAGTCCCCATTCCACTGACTGAGCATGCACAGTTGTAATGGTCTTAGATGAATGCGCGCAAAAGGAACTATGTCCATCGCCGCCACCATCAACCCGATCACTTCCATGCACTGAGCTATGGAAGGAAGAGGAACGGAATGAAGTATCCGACAAGAGTCCAGAAGCTTTGTTTTTCTGGCCTCTGTTAGAAAGATCCTCATTTCTAAGGAGTCTATAATTGTTCCCAAGAAGGGAACCCTTGTTGACGGGGATAGAGAACTCTTTTCCACGTTCACTTTCCAGCCGTGAGATCTGAGAAAGGCCAGGACAATGTCCGTGTGAGCCTTTGCTTGAGGAAGGGACGACGCTTGAATCAGAATGTCGTCCAGGTAAGGTACTACTGCAATGCCCCTTGGTCTTAGCACCGCTAGAAGGGACCCTAGTACCTTTGTGAAAATCCTTGGAGCAGTGGCTAATCCGAAAGGAAGCGCCACGAACTGGTAATGTTTGTCCAGGAATGCAAACCTTAGGAACCGATGATGTTCCTTGTGGATAGGAATATGTAGATACGCATCCTTTAAATCCACCGTGGTCATGAATTGACCTTCCTGGATGGAAGGAAGGATAGTTCGAATGGTTTCCATCTTGAACGATGGGACCTTGAGAAATTTGTTTAAGATCTTGAGATCTAGGATTGGTCTGAACGTTCCCTCTTTTTTGGGAACTATGAACAGATTGGAGTAGAACCCCATCCCTTGTTCTCTTAATGGAACAGGATGAATCACTCCCATTTTTAACAGGTCTTCTACACAATGTAAGAACGCCTGTCTTTTTATGTGGTCTGAAGACAACTGCGACCTGTGGAACCTCCCCCTTGGGGGAAGTCCCTTGAATTCCAGAAGATAACCCTGGGAGACTATTTCTAGCGCCCAAGGATCCAGAACATCTCTTGCCCAAGCCTGAGCGAAGAGAGAGAGTCTGCCCCCCACCAGATCCGGTCCCGGATCGGGGGCCAATATTTCATGCTGTCTTGGTAGCAGTGGCAGGTTTCTTGGCCTGCTTTCCCTTGTTCCAGCCTTGCATTGGTCTCCAAGCTGGCTTGGCCTGAGAAGTATTACCCTCTTGCTTAGAGGACGTAGCACCTTGGGCTGGTCCGTTTTTACGAAAGGGACGAAAATTAGGTCTATTTTTTGCCTTGAAAGGCCGATCCTGAGGAAGGGCGTGGCCCTTACCCCCCGTGATATCAGAGATAATCTCTTTCAAGTCAGGACCAAACAACGTTTTCCCCTTGAAAGGAATGTTTAGTAGCTTGTTCTTGGAAGACGCATCAGCCGACCAAGATTTCAACCAAAGCGCTCTGCGCGCCACAATAGCAAACCCAGAGTTCTTAGCCGCTAACTTAGCCAATTGCAAAGAGGCGTCTAGAGTGAAAGAATTAGCCAATTTGAGAGCATTGATTCTGTCCATAATCTCCTCATAAGGAGGAGAGTCACTATCGAGCACCTTAAGCAGTTCATCAAACCAGAAATATGCGGCAGTAGTGACAGGGACAATGCATGAAATGGGTTGTAGAAGGTAACCCTGCTGAACAAACATCTTTTTAAGCAAACCTTCTAATTTTTTATCCATAGGATCTTTGAAAGCACAACTATCCTCTATTGGAATAGTGGTGCGTTTGTTTAAAGTAGAAACCGCTCCCTCGACCTTGGGGACTGACTGCCATAAGTCCTTTCTGGGGTCGACCATAGGAAACAATTTTTTAAATATGGGGGGAGGGACGAAAGGAATACCGGGCCTTTCCCATTCTTTATTAACAATGTCCGCCACCCGCTTGGGTATAGGAAAAGCTTCTGGGAGCCCCGGCACCTCTAGGAACTTGTCCATTTTACATAGTTTCTCTGGGATGACTAAATTTTCACAATCATCCAGAGTGGATAATACCTCCTTAAGCAAAATGCGGAGATGTTCAAATTTAAATTTAAATGTAATCACATCAGATTCAGCCTGCTGAGAAATGTTCCCTAAATCAGTAATTTCTCCCTCAGACAAAACCTCCCTGTCCCCCTCAGATTGGGTTAGGGGCCCTTCAGAGATATTAATATCAGCGTCGTCATGCTCTTCAGTAACTAAAACAGAGCAGCCACGCTTACGCTGACAAGGGTTCATTTTGGCTAAAATGTTTTTGACAGAATTATCCATTACAGCCGTTAATTGTTGCATAGTAAGGAGTATTGGCGCGCTAGATGTACTAGGGGCCTCCTGAGTGGGCAAGACTCGTGTAGACGAAGGAGGGAATGATGCAGTACCATGCTTACTCCCCTCACTTGAGGAATCATCTTGGGCATCATTGTCATTATCACATAAATCACATTTATTTAAATGAATAGGAATTCTGGCTTCCCCACATTCAGAACACAGTCTATCTGGTAGTTCAGACATGTTAAACAGGCATAAACTTGATCAGAAAGTACAAAAAACGTTTTAAAATAAAACCGTTACTGTCACTTTAAATTTTAAACTGAACACACTTTATTACTGCAATTGCGAAAAAACATGAAGGAATTGTTCAAAATTCACCAAATTTTCACCACAGCGTCTTAAAGCCTTGAAAATATTGCACACCAATTTTGGAAGCTTTAACCCTTAAAATAACGGAACCGGAGCCGTTTTAAGCTTTAAACCCCTTTACAGTCCCTGGTATCTGCTTTGCTGAGACCCAACCAAACCCAAAGGGGAATACGATACCAAATGACGCCTTCAGAAGTCTTTTATAAGTATCAGAGCTCCTCTCACATGCGACTGCATGCCATGCCTCTCAAAAACAAGTGCGCAACACCGGCGCGAAAATGAGACTCTGCCTATGCTTGGGGAAAGCCCCTAAAGAATAAGGTGTCTAAAACAGTGCCTGCCGATATTATTATATCAAAATACCCAGATAAAATGATTCCTCAAGGCTAAATATGTGTTAATAATCAATCGATTTAGCCCAGAAAAAGTCTACAGTTTAAATAAGCCCTTGTGAAGCCCTTATTTACAATCGTAATAAACATGGCTTACCGGATCCCATAGGGAAAATGACAGCTTCCAGCATTACATCGTCTTGTTAGAATGTGTCATACCTCAAGCAGCAAGAGACTGCAAACTGTTCCCCCAACTGAAGTTAATTGCTCTCAACAGTCCTGTGTGGAACAGCCATGGATTTTAGTTACGGTTGCTAAAATCATTTTCCTCATACAAACAGAATTCTTCATCTCTTTTCTGTTTCTGAGTAAATAGTACGTACCAGCACTATTTGAAAATAACAAACTCTTGATTGAATAATGAAAAACTACAGTTAAACACTAAAAAACTCTAAGCCATCTCCGTGGAGATGTTGCCTGTACAACGGCAAAGAGAATGACTGGGGTAGGCGGAGCCTAGGAGGGATCATGTGACCAGCTTTGCTGGGCTCTTTGCCATTTCCTGTTGGGGAAGAGAATATCCCACAAGTAAGGATGACGCCGTGGACCGGACACACCTATGTTGGAGAAACAGAAGGTGAGTTTGTATCTGCAAAAACAAAACAAAAAAAGGAAGGTGCGTATCTAGTTACACACAACCGGGCGCTAACACACAATAATATTTAGAGAAATAATAGTCAAATTAAGCAGGCATTATAAATACACAGTAATTTACAGATGCAAACACAATATTAATATTAGACAAGTGAAAAGAAAGTCCATCCGTTGGAATAATAACAGTCTGTATATTGCTTACTTACAGCATGTAGGTGCCATATATATGATGATAAAAAAATGCTTATAAAACAGAATTTATGCTTACCTGATAAATTACTTTCTCTTACGGTGTATCCAGTCCACGGATTCATCCTTACTTGTGGGATATTCTCATTCCCTACAGGAAGTGGCAAAGAGAGCACACAGCAGAGCTGTCCATATAGCTCCCCCTCAGGCTCCGCCCCCCCAGTCATTCGACTGACGGTTAGGAGAAAAAGGAGAAACCATAGGGTGCAGTGGTGACTGTAGTTTTACAAAAATAAATTTGAACCTGACTTAATTGCCAGGGCGGGCCGTGAACTGGATACACCGTAAGAGAAAGTAATTTATCAGGTAAGCATAAATTCTGTTTTCTCTTACTTGGTGTATCCAGTCCACGGAATCATCCTTACTTGTGGGATACCAATACCAAAGCTTTAGGACACGGATGAAGGGAGGGAACAAGTCAGGGAACCTAAACGGAAGGCACCACTGCTTGCAAAACCTTTCTCCCAAAAATAGCCTCAGAAGAAGCAAAAGTATGGAATTTGTAAAATTTGGCAAAAGTATGCAGTGAAGACCAAGTCGCTGCCTTACAAATCTGTTCAACAGAGCCTCATTCTTGAAGGCCCATGTGGAAGCCACAGCTCGGGTGGAATGAGCTGTAATTCGTTCAGGAGGCTGCTGTCCAGCAGTCTCATAAGCCAATCGGATGATGCTTTTCAGCCAGAAGGAAAGAGAGGTAGCAGTCGCTTTCTGACCTCTCCTCTTACCAGAATAGACAACAAACAAGGATGATGTTTGTCTGAAATCTTTAGTTGCTTTTAAATAGAATTTTAAAGCCCGAACCACATCAAGATTGTGTAATAGTCGTTCCTTCTTCGAAACTGGATTAGGACACAGAGAAGGAACAATGATTTCCTGGTTAATATTCTTATTAGAAACAACTTTCGGAAGAAAACCAGGTTTGGTACGCAAAACAACCTTATCTGCATGGAACACCAGATAGGGTGAATCACACTGCAAAGCAGACAATTCTGAAACTCTCCGAGCAGAAGAGATAGCTACCAAAAACAAAACCTTCCAAGATAATAACTTAATATCTATGGAATGTAAAGGTTCAAACGGAACCCCTTGAAGAACTGAAAGAACTATATTAAGACTCCATGGAGGAGCCACAGGTTTATAGACAGGATTGATTCTAACTAAAGCCTGTGCAAACGCCTGAACGTCTGGTACTGCTGCCAGCCGCTTGTGTAACAGGACAGACAGAGCAGATATCTGTCCCTTTAAGGAACTAGCTGACAATCCTTTCTCCAATCCTTCTTGGAGAAAAGACAAAATCCTGGGAATCCTAACTTTACTCCACGAGTAACCCTTGGATTCACACCAACAAAGATATTTCCGCCATATCTTATGATAAATTTTCCTGGTTTTCTGGCCTGGATTAAAGTATCAATAACTGATTCAGAGAACCCACACTTAGCTAGAATTAAGCGTTCAATCTCCAAGCAGTCAGATGCAGAGAAACTAGATTTGGATGCTTGAATGGACCCTGTATTAGAAGATCCTGCCTCAATGGCAGTTTCCATGGTGGAACCGATGACATGTCCACTAGGTCTGCATACCAAGTCCTGCGTGGCCACGCAGGCGCTATCAGAATTACCGAAGCCTTCTCCTGTTTGATTCTGGCTACTAGCCGAGGGAGAAGAGGAAACGGTGGAAAGACATAAGCTAGACTGAAGGACCAAGGCGCTACTAGAGCATCTATCAATGCCGCCTTGGGATCCCTGGACCTGGATCCGTAAAGGGGAAGTTTGGTGTTCTGACAGGACGCCATCAGATCCAATTCCGCAATGCCCAATAGCTGGGTCAGCTGAGCAAAAACCTCCGGGTGGAGTTCCCACTCCCCCGGGTGAAAAGTCTGACGACTCAGAAAATCCGCCTCCCAGTTGTCTACTCCTGGGATGTGAATAGCAGATAGGTGGCAGGAGTGATCCTCCGCCCATTTGATGAATTTGGCCTCCGCTAGTTGAGGCCATGCCTGGAGCGTATTGAATATCGCTCTCAGTTCCAAAATGTTTATCGGGAGAAGAGATTCTTCCCGAGACCATAGGCCCTGAGCTTTCAGGGAGTCCCAGACCGCACCCCAGCCTAACAGACTGGCATCGGTGATGACAATGATCCACTCCGGTCTGCGGAAGCACATTCCCTGAGACAGGTGATCCTGAGACAACCACCAGAGAAGAGAGTCTCTGGTTTTCTGGTCCATTTGTATTTGAGGAGACAAATCTGCATAATCTCCATTCCACTGTTTGAGCATGCACAGTTGTAGTGGTCTGAGATGAATTCGGGCAAAAGGGACAACGTCCATTGCCGCAACCATTAATCCGATTACCTCCATGCGCTGATCCACAGAAGGCCGAGGAATAGAATGAAGAACTCGGCAAGTAGTTAAAAGCTTTGACTTCCTGACCTCTGTCAGAAATATTTTCATTTCTACCGAGTCTATTAGTGTTCCCAGGAAGGGAACCCTTGTGAGCAGGGACAGAGAACTCTTTTCTACGTTCACCTTCCACCTTAGAAAGGCCAGAACAATGTCCGTATGAGCCTTGGCTCTGTGAAAAGACGACGCCTGTATTAAGATGTTGTCTAGGTAAGGTGCTACTGCAATGCCCCGCGGTCTTAGTACCGCTAGAAGGGACCCTAGCACCTTTGTGAAAATTCTGGGAGCGGTGGCCAACCCGAAAGGAAGGGCCACGAACTGGTAATGCATGTCCAGAAAGGCGAACCTTAGGAACTGATGATGATCTTTGTGGATAGGAATATGTAGGTACGCATCCTTTAGATCCACGGTAGTCATATATTGACCTTCCTGGATCATCGGTAAGATTGTCCAAATGGTTTCCATTTTGAAAGATGGAACTCTGAGGACTTTGTTTAGATTTTTTTAGATCCAGGATTGGCCTGAAAGTTCCTTCCTTTTTGGGAACTACAAACAGGTTTGAGTAAAATCCCAGTCCTTGTTCTGCAATTGGAACTGGGTGTATCACTCCCATTTTTAGAAGATCTTCTACACAGCATAAGAACTCCTGTTTCTTTGTTTGGTCTGAAGACAAACGAGAAATGTGGAACCTTCCCCTTGGAGGAGAGTCCTTGAATTCTAGAAGATACCCCTGAGCAACAATTTCTAATGCCCAGGGATCTGGAACATCTATTGCCCAAGCCTGAGCAAAGAGAGAAAGTCTGCCCCCTACCAGATCCGGTCCCGGATCGGGGGCTACCCTTTCATGCTGTCTTGGTAGCAGCCGCAGGCTTCTTGGCCTACTTACCCTTGTTCCAGCCCTGCAAAGGCTTCCAGGTTGCTTTGGGCTGGGAAGCGTTACCCTCCTGCTTTGCGGTTGCAGAGGTTGAAGCAGGTCCGCTCCTGAAGTTGCGAAAGGAGCGAAAATTAGCCTTGTTTTTGGCCTTAAACGGTCTATCTTGTGGAAGAGCATGGCCCTTTCCCCCAGTGATATCCAAAATAATTTCTTTCAATTCTGGGCCGAATAGGGTCTTTCCCTTGAAAGGAATATTTAATAGTTTTGTTTTGGACGACACATCAGCCAACCACGATTTGAGCCAAAGCGCTCTCCGCGCCATAATGGCAAAACCAGAATTTTTCGCCACTAACTTAGCTAATTGGAAAGCGGCATCTGTGATAAAGGAATTAGCCAGCTTTAGAGCATGAATTCTATCCATGACTTCGTCATATGAAGTCTTTCTCTGGAGCGACTCCTCCAGTGCCTCAAACCAGAAAGCCGCTGCAGTTGTTACAGGAATAATGCAGGCAATCGGTTGAAGAAGGAAACCTTGTTGAACAAATATTTTCTTTAGTAAACCTTCTAATTTTTTATCCATAGGATCTTTGAAAGCACAACTGTCTTCTATTGGTATGGTTGTGCGCTTGGCTAGTGTTGAAACTGCTCCCTCTACCTTAGGGACCGTCTGCCACGCGTCCCGCCTGGGGTCATTTATGGGGAACATTTTCTTAAAGATAGGGGGGGGAACAAAAAGGTACACCTGGTCTCTCCCACTCCCTAGTCACAATATCCGCCACCCTCTTCGGGATCGGAAACGCATCAGTGTATACAGGGACTTCTAGAAACTTGTCCATTTTACACAATTTTTCTGGGACCACCATGGGGTCGCAAACATCCAGCGTAGCTAAAACCTCCTTAAGCAGTACGCGGAGGTGTTCCAGCTTAAATTTAAATGCTAAGGAATCTGATTCTGCCCGCTGAGAAACCTTTCCTGCGTCAGAAATTTCTCCCTCGGACAGCACATCCCTCACTGCCACTTCAGAGTGTTGTGAGGGTACAACGGATAAATCATCCAAAGCTTCTGATTGCTCATCCTCTGTTCTTAAAAACTGAGCTATCACGCTTTTTAGGAAAAACTGGCAGTTTGGATAGAAATGCCGCAAGGGAATTATCCATGACTGCTGCTAATTGTTGTAAGGTAATAGGGGCCTATGCGCTAGAGGTACTAGGCATCGCTTGCGCGGGCGTAACTGGTGTCGACACATGGGGAGAGGAAGGAGGACTATCCTCGTTACCTTCCGTTAAAGAATCATCTTGGGCTACATTTTTAAGTGTCACTGCATGGTCTTTAAAATGTTTAGATACCTTAGCACACTTTAAACACAAATGTAAAGGGGGTACCGCCATGGCTTTTAAACACATAGAACAAGGTCTATCAGTAGGCTCAGACATGTTAAACAGACTTAGACAGCACTCAAATAAAGTAAAATACAATTTTTGAAAAAACGGTACTGTGCCTTTAAATAATAAAAAGCGCACACTTTTTTACTAAATCTCTAAAAATCATCCAATCTTTATGATCCTAATGCTTTGAAATGATTGCACAGCAAATTTCAAGTCAATTAACCCCTTACTGCCCAAACCGGAGCAAATTAAAGCTAAGCACCATGCCACAGCCTCTGCTGTGGTCCTACCTTCCTTGGGGATTAGTTTTAATCGAAAATAAGCCTCTCTGAAGTCTTCACATGGAGCTGCATGAAGCTGTCTGTAAAATCAACTGCGCAACTGAGGTGCGAATTTTAGGCCCTCTCCCTCTTCACTCTGGGGATGTGGGGCCTTCCCAAGCCAAAATAGGTGTCTAAATAGATGCCATGCGGAATAAACCCCAAAAAAGTGTTTCAAATGTAATATAAACTTGTATAAATATAAGATTTTTGTTAAAAAATAATCGATTGCCCCTTAACAGTGTCCACCAGTGTTTGAGCCCTTTCAAATAAGCCTTCCTTCTATACTAAGTCTCAGAATATGGCTTACCTTTCCCACATGGGGATTCTTGTCAGTCTTCTAGCATTACTAAGTCTTGACTAGAAAAAATGACTGAAACATACCTCAAAGCAGTTAAGCCTGCAAACTCTTCCCCCCAACTGAAGTTTTCTGATGCTCAACAGTCCTGTGTGGGAACAGCAGGGGATTTTAGTTACAACATGCTAAAATCATTTTCCTCTCAGCAGAAATCTTCATCACTTTCTGCCACAGAGTAAATAGTACAAAGCGGCACTATTTTAAAATAACAAACTTTTGATTGAAGAAATAAAAACTACAAATCAAACACCACATTCACTTTACCCTCCCGTGGAGATGCTACTTGTAAGAGCGGCAAAGAGAATGACTGGGGGGGCGGAGCCTGAGGGGGAGCTATATGGACAGCTCTGCTGTGTGCTCTCTTTACCACTTCCTGTAGGGAATGAGAATATCCCACAAGTAAGGATGAATCCGTGGACTGGATACACCAAGTAAGAGAAATAGGTATAGTCACGCTGCTCCTCCAAATACGGGTAAACTCCACTGTCCCCAACAAGATGCACTGTAAATGATAGAAGGGGAGAAGCGCGGACTCAAGTGCAGTATAAAAAGTTTTATTAATTATATAACATGAGACAAATAAACACTCACAAGATGCTATAGCGGTCTGTACACATCAAAAGCCGACTGCTATATATCAAACCGGATTCTTTGAGATTGTACCTCCGGATGTATGTGCCCAGTCCGTTCAAGTCTCTCTCGTGGGAATACACCTCCACTGAGGTTACATGCAATCCTGCTCTGCAGTAGCGGGGTGGATGACGTCTCCTGTGGTGCTTGGTAAGCGATTGAATTGCTGGATGTTCTTTGGAGACTACGGATCCCACAAGGGACCAAAAAGCTAAGAGGATTACTTCAACGTGTTTCGTCCCGTATCGTCGGGACTTTGTCAAGAATACTTAGCTCACTCCTTTTTGTCCCTTATATACCAATAGGGGGAGAAAAATATCCCATACGCTTAATTACTATAATATAATAAAATTAATGGTATATAAAGGGCACCGAGGAGAACAGATTGATTTATTATAGGTACAGTCAAATTTGATGTTAAAATAGTATAGACAGTATATATTGATTTGAAATAAATGTACTCTAAACGGAAGTTAATTAATTGGAGGGAGAATTTGACCTATTCTCAGTTGATTATGTACAATTTCATAATTACATATACACGCATAAATAAAATACAATATAATATATTCTTAATCTTAAAATCCATATATGCATGATATGATAAATAAATAAGTGAATAAAAACAATAAAAAACAGTTAAAGGGACACTGTACCCAAATTTTTTCTTTTGTGATTCAGATAGAGCATGACATTTTAAGCAACTTTCTAATTTATTCCAATTATCAAATGTTCTTTATTCTCTTGGTAGCTTTATTTGAAATGCAAGAATGTAAGTTCAGATGCCGGCCCATTTTTGGTGAACAACCTAGGTTGTCCTTGCTGATTGGTGGATAAATTCATCCACCAATCAAAAACTGCTGTCCAGAGTCCTGAACCAAGAAAAAAGCTTAGATGGCTTCTTTTTCATATAAAGATAGCAAGAGAAAGAAGAAACATTGATAATAGGAGTAAATTAGAAAGTTGCTGAAAATTGCATGCTCTATCTGAATCACGAAAGAAACATTGTGGGTTCAGTGTCCCTTTAATAATAGACGGTGTCATAAAAAAGCCTGGATATCTAATTCTATATTTAACCCTTTTGGTTCTAAACAGTCAAGGGTTTTTATCCAAAAGGTTTCCCTTTGTCTTAACTTAAGCAATCTATTCGTGTCCCATCTATCTGGTGCAACCCATTCTATAATTTTAATACTAAGGTCATTGGGATTTTGATTATGACAAACTTTAAAATGATGATACACTGTGATTGTCAAAACCTGATTCTATATTTTTTATGTGTTCCCTCAATCTATACTTTATTTTCCTTTTAGTTCTACCTACATAGATTTTACCACATTTGCAGGTTAATTGGTATACTACATATGTGGTATGGCAAGTGCATCTATATTTACATTTATAAGTATAACTGCCATCATAATTGGTAAAGACACTGTGTTGTGTATCTATGAGGGGACACATGACACACCTTTTGGATAAAAACCCTTGACTGTTTAGAACCAAAAGGGTTAAATATAGAATTAGATATCCAGGCTTTTTTATGACACCGTCTATTATTAACTGTTTTTTATTGTTTTTATTCACTTATTTATTTATCATATCATGCATATATGGATTTTAAGATTAAGAATATATTATATTGTATTTTATTTATGTGTGTATATGTAATTATGAAATTGTACATAATCAAATGAGAATAGGTCAAATTCTCCCTCCAATTAATTAACTTCCGTTTAGAGTACATTTATTTCAAATCACTATATACTGTCTATACTATTTTAACATCAAATTTGACTGTACCTATAATAAATCAATCTGTTCTCCTCGGTGCCCTTTATATACCATTAATTTTATTATATTATAGTAATTAAGCGTATGGGATATTTTTCTCCCCCTATTGGTATATAAGGGACAAAAAGGAGTGAGCTAAGTATTCGTGACAAAGTCCCGACGATACGGGACGAAACGCGTTGAAGTAATCCTCTTAGCTTTTTGGTCCCTTGTGGGATCCGTAGTCTCCAAAGAACATCCAGCAATTCAATCGCTTACCAAGCGCCACAGGAGACGTCATCCATCCCGCGACTGCAGAGCGAGATTGCCTGTAACCTCAGTGGAGGTGTATTCCCACGAGAGAGACTTGAACGGACTGGGCACATACATCCGGAGGTACAATCTCAAAGAATCCGGTTTGATATATAGCAGTTGGCTTTTGATGTGTACACACCGCTATAGCATCTTGTGAGTGTTTATTTGTCGCATGTTATATAATTAATAAAACTTTTTATACTGCACTTGAGTCCACGCTTCTCCCCTTCTATCATTTACAGTGCATCTGCAAAAACAAGAAAAATTATCAAATCAAATATAGAGGCCTATTTATCAAGCCGTCAACCGCAAATACGCTGGAATTCCGCAGCGTAATTGTGGCGAGCCTGATTCGCCTTATTTATCAAAGCCTACAGACCGGCAAAAGTTGAAATCTATGACGTAACATACGATCCGCTGGTCTCAGTCTGACACAAATCGATGCTTACGTCATTACAGATGTTCTGAATACAAATTCAGCACTATCTGACTACTTTTGCTAGTTGTCAACAGGTACGCTCGCCACTATTCCGGCCCAGCGTACCTGCTTTTCAATCCGCCGCCCTGGAGGCCGCGGATGCCATAGGAATCAATGGGAGTCTGATAGCAGCGAAAGCTCATGTTCACTGCTGCCCGATATCCGATTGATTTCTAAGGTAGAATAAAAGTTACATTTACACCTAACATATACCCAGAGTCTAAACACCCCTAATCTGCCGTCCCGACATCGCCAACACCAACATAATGTTATTAACCCCTATCCCGCCGCCTCCACCTAAATAAATATATTAACCCCTATCCCGTCACTCCCGGAGCCAACCGCAACTAAATAAATGTATTAACCCCTAAACCCCTGGCCTCCCACATCACTACCACTTACTAAACCTATTAACCCCTAAACCGCCAGCCCCCCACATCGCCATAAACTAAATTAACCTATTAACCCCTAAACCTAACAACCCGCTAAATGTACATTAAAATTACATCATCACTATCTTATAATAAATTTAAACTTACCTTTAGAATTAAACTATATTAAACTACTAATTAACCTACCCTAACTATTATACTAAAATTACATTAAACTATATTAAACTACTAATTAACCTACCCTAACTGTTATACTAAAATTACATTTAACTACAAATTAAATTAAATTAAATATATTATATAGTTAAAAACCTAACCCTACTCAAATAATTTAAATCTACTATTAAAAATTACAAAGTTACAAAAAACTAACAACTAAGTTACACAAAATAACAAACACTAAGTTACAAAAAAAAAAACCCCACTAAGTTACACAAAATAAAAAATAAATTATTAAATATTTAAACTAATTACACCTAATCTAAGAGCCCTATGAAAATAAAAAAGCCGCCCAAAATAAAAAAAAACCTAGCCTACAATAAACTACCAATGGCCCTTAAAAGCAAAACGTCAAAAAAATGACGCAATCACGAACAACTTCCGGCGACAAGTATGACGCCGGAAATGACAAAGAAATTTTTTGCGCCAAGAATGACGCAATAAAATGAAGCATTTTCAGCCCCCGCGAGCCTAACAGCCCACAGGGAAAAAAGTCAATTTAAAGGTAAGAAAAAATTGATAATTCATATGCATTATCCCAAATAATGAAACTGAATGTCTGAAATAAGGAATATTGATCATCCTGAATCAAGGCAAATAAATGTTTAAACACATATATTTAGAACTTTTACAAAAAAGTGCCCAACCATAGCTTAGAGTGTCACAAAAAATAAGACTTACTTACCCCAGGACACTCATCTACATGTAGTAGAAAGCCAAACCAGTACTGAAACGAGAATCAGTAGAGGTAATGGTATATAAGAGTATATCGTCGATCTGAAAAGGGAGGTAAGAGATGAATCTCTACGACCGATAACAGAGAACCTATGAAAAAGATCCCGTAAAAGGAGACCATTGAATTCAAATAGGCAATACTCTCCTCACATCCCTCTGACATTCACTGCACACTGAGAGGAAAACCGGGCTCCAGCCTGCTGCGAAGCGCATATCAACGTAGAATCTAGCACAAACTTACTTCACCACCTCCACGGGAGGCAAAGTTTGTAAAACTGATTTGTGGGTGTGGTGAGGGGTGTATTTGTAGGCATTTTGAGGTTTGGGAAACTTTGCCCCTCCTGGTAGGAATGTATATCCCATACGTCACTAGCTCATGGACTCTTGCTAATTACATGAAAGAAATACAAATACCCCTCCAACAGTAAAACCCACCACCCACACAACCAACCCCCCAAATAAAAACCTAATCTAAAAAACCTAAGCTCCCCATTGCCCTGAAAAGTGCATTTGGATGGGCATTGCCCTTAAAAGGGCATTTAGCTCTTTTTCAGCCCAAACCCCTAATCTAAAATTAAAACCCACCCAATAAACCCTTAAAAAAACTAACACTAACCCCTGAAGATCCACTTACAGTTTTAAAGACCGGACATCCATCCTCAACGAAGCCGGCAGAAGTCTTCATCCAAGCGGGCTGACGTCTTCATCCAAGCCGGCAGAAGTCTTCATCCAGACGGCATCTTCTATCTTCATCCATCCGGTGCGGAGTGGCTCCATCTTTAAGTCATCGGGCACGTAGCATCCTCTTCAATCGATGTCTTCTTCCGAATTAAGTTTCCCTTTAAATTACGTCATCCAAGATGACGTCCCTTAGATTCCAATTGGCTGATAGATTTCTAAGGTTGAAAAAATCCTATTGGCTGTTGCAATCAGCCAATAGGATTGAGCTTTCATCCTATTGGCTGATCCAATCATCCAATAGAATGCGAGCTCAATCCTATAAAGTTGACGGCTTGATAAGTAGGGCTTATAGATTAGACTGCACTTCAAAATACATTATAGGCCAGATTACGAGTGAAGCACAATATTGCACTTTTGCGAGTGTGATATTTGTGCTGCACTCGTAATACTAGTGCACACAATTATGCGTTGGAATTTAAGTGGCCTGCAATGCGAACACGAGCTCAATAACACGAGCTTCCATAGGCTCCAATGGGAGCCTCGTTCTAATGCCATGAGACACAGCATGAGAACTAGCACAGTGAAGGGAGTAAGTCGAGCAGCAGATTCTAATTATATATGTATATGAATATATACATATATATGTATGTGTCAATATGTGAATATAAACATATTAACACGTAAATATATATGTATATATGCATATATATTTACAGGGAACACACAGTTCCCATGAACTGGAATGTAAAGGTCTGACCTCTGGTTAATTTTCTGATCACTAATCAATATCACGAGCTTGGGGTAGCAATAACCAGCCACTTGATATGGCTGGTTATTTATTGCAACACTTCAAGTTTTACCATCACTCCATGCTGGAAGCAAAAAATTGACCCAAGGAATCATGGGAAAGTGGAAGGTATTAAAACTCTTATGTGGATTATTTTACCTCCACCTGTAGTACTGGACTTTAAACCCACATGTGATAACTTGTGCACTCCCAATACTTATGAAATACATTAAACTTTTTATGATAATTTGGATAGAGCATGCAATTCTAAACTTTCCAATTTACTTCTATAATCAAATGTGTTTTGTTGAAGAGTATACCTAGGTAGGCTCAAGACCAGCATATGCACTATTGGGAGCTAGCTATTGATTGATGGCTGTACTTATATGTCTCTTGTCATTGGCTTATCAGATGAGTTCAGCTAGTGCTCTGCCTGAATCACTGAAGTTTTATTTTGACTTTACTGTCCCTTTAAGTTTGTGTACTTGTAACACAACATTGATCTCACACACATCTAATGTAACCTTATGGAATAAAAACGCTTTGCATGAAACATAAAAAAAACATAAATTATGCTTACCTGATAATTTGCTTTTCTTCTGATGGAGAGAGTCCACAGCTGCATTCATTACTTTTGGGAAATAAGAACCTGGCCACCAGGAGGAGGCAAAGACACCCCAGCCAAAGGCTTAAATACTCCTCCCACTCCCCTCATCCCCCAGTCATTCTGCAGAGGAACAAGGAACAGTAGAAAAAATATCAGGGTGTAAGGTGCCAGAAGAATAATAAGGACGCCCCACATAAAAATTACGGGTGGGGAGCTGTGGACCCTTTCCATCAGAAGAAAATTATCAGGTAAGCATAATTTATGTTTTTCTTCTTAAATGGAAAGAGTCCACAGTTATATTCATTACTTTTGGGAAAACAATGCCCAAGCTATAGAGGACACTGAATGACAAGATGGAAGGGTACAATAGGCGGCCCATAATGAGGGCACCAGGCCTGAACCGCTACTCAATAAGCCGAGAACATTTTAAGAGGAAAAGCCCCAATGACACCGACAAGCAGTTAATCTAGAAGCCAAACTGGAGACTGCAAACGGACTCTAATGAGCCAACAGTCCTCCAGGAGACACCGTCACCCAACAGACAGTCCCACACAGCTCACCCCCCACAAAGGAAGGGGACACCAGCCAAAAAACCCCAAAGAGACAAGGCAAAGGAGAACCGTGGAAACTGAAAGGTTCCCTAATACAAAAAAGAACACCTCCAAAAGTGAGCCCAGCTCACAGAGACCCAAAGGGGCCCAAACAGGGAAAGGAGCCCACGCCTATACCAAGCGAAACATGGGATGAGACCGGGCACAGAACAGCCGTCTCTCTAACAACCTGCAAGCACGGAATACAACTGAAGAGGCAAAGTCCTCCCAGTGTCTGACCACAGAATACCAATGCATTCGACCATGAAAAAGTGTGTAATACACCCAAGGTGAAAACCCCCAAGTTTGCGAACACAGAGTCCATAACAGGACGACACAGAGTACAAGTACAACCCGGAGTACAAGTACAACCCGACTCTGAAAACAAACAAGGCCATAGACCTAAGTATCTAGCAAAATAAAGGTCCAACAATTCTGACTTGGAGCCAACAAGACCCCAGGGGGAACCAAGCCCACCTTTCTGCCTCCCATCCAGGAGAAGCCCCAAGCAAGGACTTCATCTCCATAGGGAGGAGAATATCCCCTAAAGAAAAGGGATGATGCCGGAAGGGCAACAACTGTCCTCAAGGCCGAAGCCACCTGCTAATGGGAAGATAAATTCCCAACACAGATGTCCTAGAAAAGGACCCCCCTACAAGTAGCTTGCCAAGTAGAGACACAGCCAACCCATTCGTCTGCAGAGCAGGGAATCCACGGGAACACTAGCAAGCTGACCAGGGGAATGCAACCCTAAGGTGCACCAGAATTTGGACATCCAGCGCCAGCAGCTGGGTATGAACTAACAACCCTTGAGGCGCAAGCCACACAGATAACCACTGGATAACATGGGCTACTTTGTGGCAAAGAGTAAAAAATACTCTGAAAACCTGGCCAACCATGACCAGGTCAGGTAGATGGAGCAAGGACATAGTCCAAGTTTCCTCTACCGTGGAACACCCCGACCAGTCCTGAGAGCCAAGATTCCAAAACCACCCAAGACTGGGTCAGGAAAAAGGCCAAGCGAAGCTTCAGCAACCGCAAGTCTCAGAGAGAAAAAAAGGTCCGGGCACCTAATAGATCAGGCAAACCTAACCTTAGAACTAAATACCCCAACTGGCCAAAAAGCCAGACACAAGGGATATGGATGCATATCCAGAGAATCCGGATAGCGAGAAGAACTCGAAAGCCCCGACCAAAGGAAGGAACCACCCCTAGCTAAAGTCCAACGCTCCAAGGAGCAAGGCTAGAAGTCAGATGAAAATACTTCTCAAAGCCGCAGGACAACCAAGGGATACCTCGAGGTCAAAAAAATCTTACTAGCAGGACTAGTCTCCCTATCACCTCTTCACAAGCAGAGGACACAAGGAAGAGAAAGGCACTAAGCCTACCCAGCTCCAGAAGACCCCAAGCTAAACAAAGTCCCTGCAGGGAACAACCATCACCCGGAAACACAGATCCCTAAATGGAGATTCAACTCACCCGGAGACAATAGAAGACCCAAAGGTCTCTTATAACTCAGACAGACAGTACACGTCAAAGAGTAAGAACCGCATCTAGATACATTATAAAAAGCTTACGCATACACCAGCAAGGTGTTAAGAGCTGCAACTGGTTTCAAACTGCAAACCTTCAGAATGCTAGACAACTATCCAGTACAAGCTGTTGGATCAAGCCCAAAAGGACAAATCCAGAGGCCTAAAAATGAAGGCCAAACCGCTTAACTGCGGTAAGCCCTCCAACCCTCCACCACACGGGGGAGGAAAACTCTAGGTTCTGATGAAATCAGATGTCAGATAGAGTGACGCAGCGGAAAACTCCCCTGCCCGGCCATCTATGACTGAAGGCTATAAGGACTGAAACAATCCTTCCCGCCCCACGGACCCACAGGTCCTCTCGAATGCTTAGTTGAACATGAAAAACAATGATAACCTGAGCACACGGCGCTTCTTCCGAACCAGCCGAGCAGAATAACACCACGTGTCTGAACAGCCGTAAGACCGAAAGAACCCGAAAGGACCAGCCTGAACCTAGAGTCCAAACCGGCAATCTGCATAAATTCTCCTTCATAGGGGAAACAACAGAAAACAGACATTTTTAACATAGGACTAACATGTCCAAAACAACTTCCGAAGAAGTAATAAAGAGTATCAATCCCAGAAGGTTCCAGAAGAATTTTACAGCGTGCACCACATCCAAGTTGTGCAACAGACGTTCCTTATGAAAGGAAGAATTAGGACAGAGAGAGGTAACAATTTCCTGATTATTTTTTCTATCTGAAACCACCTTAGGTAGAAATCCCAATGTAGTACAAAGAAATGACTTATCCGCATGAAAAATAAGATAAGGTGAATTGCACTGCAAAGCCGAGATTTCAGAAACTCTCTGAGCAGAAGAAATAGCAATAAAAAACAAAACCTTCCAAAATAAGCTTGATATCTATGGAATGCATTGGCTCAAACGGAGTCTGCTGCAAAACTCTAAGAACCCCGTTAAGGCACCAAGGAGGAGCAACAGATTTAAAAACGGATTATAACCAGGGCCTGGCAAAAGGATTGAACACCTGGAACAACAGCCAGACGCTTATGTAAAAGAATAGATAATGCAGAGATCTGACCTTTCATATAATTGACTGACAACCCTTAGTCCAGACCATCCTGGAGAAAAGACAAAATTCTAGGAATCCTGACCCTACTCCAAGAGTAGCCCTTTGATTCACACTAATAAAGGTATTTTTTACGCCATACCTTATGGTAAATCTTACGAGTTACAGGCTTGCGAGCCTGAATCATAGTATCAATCAACCCATGCTTAGCCAGGACTAAGCGTTCAATATCCAAGCAGTGAGATTCAGAGAAACGAAATTTGGATGGAGGAAAGGACCCTGAGTTAGAAGGTCCTTCCTCAGAGGTAACCTCCAAGGTGGAAGAGATGACATCTTCACTAGGTCCACAAACTAGATCCTGCAACGCCATGCAGGAGCTATTAGAATTACAGACGCTCTCTACTGTTTGATACGAGCAATGACTTGTGAAAGGAGAGCAAATGGAGGAAACAGATATGCTAGACCGAAATCACAAGGAACCGCCAGAGCATCTATCAGGACGGCCTGAGGATCTCTTGACCTTGAACCGTACCTTGGAAGCTTGAAATTCTGACGAGGCGCCACCAATCGAGGGTTAACCTGGAGAACACCTCCGTATGGAGAGCCCACTCCTCGGGATGAAAGGTCTGTCTGCTCAGGAAATCCACCTCCCAGTTGTCCACTCCTGGAATGTGGATGGCAGATAGAAGACAATTGTGAGCTTCCGCCCACTGCAGAATGCGAGTCACCTCCTTCATAGCCAAAGAACTCAGAGTTCCTCCCTGGTGGTTGATGTAAGCCACTGAAGTGATGTTGTCCGACTGGAACCTGATAAACCAGGACAACTAAGGCCAAGCCATCAGGGCATTGAAGATCGCTCTCAACTCCAAGATGTTTATTGGAGTGAAGACTCCTCCCGAGTCCATAGGCCCTGAGCCTTTAACAAGTCCTAGACTGCTCCCCAGCCCAGCAGGCTGGCATCCATGTTCACAATCCCCCAGGAGGGTCTCCGGAAGCATGTGCACTCAGACTATCTCTAGCCTCTGAGACAGATCCGGATGATCTCCGTTCCATTGACTGAGCATGCATAATTGAAGAGATCTCAAATGGAATCGAGCAAAGGGAATGATGTCCATGGAAGCGACCCTCAGACCAATTACCTACATACATTGAGCTACTGATGGCCGAACAGTAGAAGAATGAGGCAAGAAGTGAGAAGCTTGGATCTTCTGACCTCTGTCAGAAAATTTTTCATAGATAGGGAATGGATGATGGTCCCTAAGAAAACCACTCTTGTAGCTGGAACAAGGGAACTCTTCTCCAGATTCACTTTCCATTCGTGGGAACGTAGAAAAGACAACAAGATCTCTGTATGAGAGTTTGTTTGTTGAAAATATGACGCCTGAACTAATATGTGGTCCAGGTAAGGTGCCACCGTAATTCCCTGGGACATTTGAGAAGATTCTGGGAGCTGTGGCAAGGCCAAATGGAAGAGCAACGAACTGAAAATGCTTGTCTAGAAAAGAAAATCTCAGAAAATGGTGATGATCCCTGTGTATGGGAGCATGAAGATACGCGTCCTTCAGGTCTATGGTCGTCATGAACTGGCCCTCTTGGACCAAAGGAAGAATGGAATGAATGGTTTCCATTTTTAAGGACTGAACCCTGAGAAACTTGTTGAGACACTTTAGGTCTAAAATGGGTCAAAAAGTTCACTCTTTTTTTGGAACCACAAACAGATTTGAATAAAATCCTAGACCCTGTTCTCTTACTGGAACTGGAACAATCACTCCCAGGGATGAAAGGCCTTGAACGCACCTTAAGAATGCCTCTCTTTTTATCTGATCTGTAGATAACCTTGAGATGAGAAATCTGCCCTTGGGATGACAAGATTTGAATTCTATTTTCTAGCCCTGAGAAACTATGTCCACAGCCCAAGGATCCGGGACATCTCATATCCAAACTAGACGAAACAAGGAAAGTCTGCCCCCCATATTAAGCATATTAGGTGATGTGCATCTCTGTAATGAGAAGGGGTGTGGTCTAATGACATCAACACCCTATATCAGGTGTGCATAATTATTAGGCAACTTCCTTTCCTTTGGCAAAATGGGTCAAAAGAAGGACTTGACAGGCTCAGAAAAGTCAAAAATAGTGAGATATCTTGCAGAGGGATGCAGCACTCTTAAAATTGCAAAGCTTCTGAAGCGTGATCATCGAACAATCAAGCGTTTCATTCAAAATAGTCAACAGGGTCGCAAGAAGCGTGTGGAAAAACCAAGGCACAAACTAACTGCCCATGAACTGAGAAAAGTCAAGCGTGCAGCTGCCAAGATGCCACCAGTTTGGCCATATTTCAGAGCTGCAACATCACTGGAGTGCCCAAAAGCACAAGGTGTGCAATACTCAGAGACATGGCCAAGGTAAGAAAGGCTGAAAGACGACCACCACTGAACAAGACACACAAGCTGAAACGTCAAGACTGGGCCAAGAAATATCTCAAGACTGATTTTTCTAAGGTTTTATGGACTGATGAAATGAGAGTGAGTCTTGATGGGCCAGATGGATGGGCCCGTGGCTGGATTGGTAAAGGGCAGAGAGCTCCAGTCCGACTCTGCCGCCAGCAAGGTGGAGGTGGAGTACTGGTTTGGGCTGGTATCATCAAAGATGAGCTTGTGGGGCCTTTTCGGGTTGAGGATGGAGTCAAGCTCAACTCCCAGTCCTACTGCCAGTTTCTGGAAGACACCTTCTTCAAGCAGTGGTACAGGAAGAAGTCTGCATCCTTCAAGAAAAACATGATTTTCATGCAGGACAATGCTCCATCACACGCGTCCAAGTACTCCACAGCGTGGCTGGCAAGAAAGGGTATAAAAGAAGAAAATCTAATGACATGGCCTCCTTGTTCACCTGATCTGAACCCCATTGAGAACCTGTGGTCCATCATCAAATGTGAGATTTACAAGGAGGGAAAACAGTACACCTCTCTGAACAGTGTCTGGGAGGCTGTGGTTGCTGCTGCACGCAATGTTGATGGTGAACAGATCAAAACACTGACAGAATCCATGGATGGCAGGCTTTTGAGTGTCCTTGCAAAGAAAGGTGGCTATATTGGTCACTGATTTGTTTTTGTTTTGTTTTTGAATGTCAGAAATGTATATTTGTGAATGTTGAGATGTTATATTGGTTTCACTGGTAAAAATAAATAATTGAAATGGGTATATATTTGTTTTTTGTTAAGTTGCCTAATAATTATGCACAGTAATAGTCACCTGCACACACAGATATCCCCCTAAAATAGCTATAACTAAAAACAAACTAAAAACTACTTCCAAAACTATTCAGCTTTGATATTAATACGTTTTTTGGGTTCATTGCGAACATGGTTGTTGTTCAATAATAAAATTAATCCTCAAAACTACAACTTGCCTAATAATTCTGCACTCCCTGTATGTTAGCATCCGAGATAAAAGCATTGGCTAGTTTGAGAGCCTTAATCCTATCTTGGATCTCCTTCAACGGGGTATCTTCAAAAATCAGTTTAGACAGGGCATTGCACCAATAAGATACTGCACTTTCTACTGTGGCAATACAAACTGCAGATTGCCATTGTAGACCCTGATGAACATAGGGCCTCTAGTTTTTTGTCCATGGGATCCTTAAAAGAACAGCTATCCTTAATAAGAATCGTAGTTCTCTTAGCCAGAGTAGAAATAGCCCCTTCTACTTTAGGAACTTTGCGCCATGAGTCTCGAATAGAGTCAGCAACAGGAAAAAAAAATTAAAAACGGGAGAAGGGGAGAAAGGTATCCCAGGTTTATCCCATTCCTGTGCAATGATCTCCGACACAGGGTCTGGAACAGGAAATACTTCCACAGCGGAAGGGACATCATAGCAGTGATGTGCGGTGACTTCAGAGGCTGGTGAGGCAGTGGCTAGCAATCGGATACTCCTTCATTCTTTAGATATCCTTTGTTGAAGAAATAGCAATGCACATGGGTGAGCCAATCGCATGAGGTATCTATATGCAGCCACCAATCAGTATCTACTGAGCATATTTAGATATGATTTTCAACAAAGGATATCAGATTTTCTTCATTCTTTTGATATCCTTTGTTGAAAAGCATATCTAAATATGCTTAGTAGCTACTGAGCATATTTAGATATTCTTTCCAACAAAGGATATCAAAAGAATGAAGAAAATCAGATATATTTTGTTGAAAATCATATCTAAATATGCTCACTAGCTATGAGCATATTTAGATATGCTTTTCAACAAAGGATATCAAAAGAATGAAGAAACTCATATCTAAATATGCTCATTAGCTACTGAGCATATTTAGATATGATTTTCAACAAAGGATATCTGGTTTTCTTCATTCTTTTGATATCCTTTGTTGAAAAGCATATCTAAATATGCTTATTAGCTACTGAGCGTATTTAGATATGCTTTTCAACAAAGGATATCAAAAGAATGAAGAAAATCAGATATCCTTTGTTGGAAAAATATCTAAATATGCTCAGTAGCTAATGATTATATTTAGATCTGATTTTCAACAAAAATACCATAGCATAGCAACTTGCAAGTTTTGCTTAATAAATGTATTTTGTGTATGACCTGGTCAGTGTTGTAAGTTACATTTATTAAGCAAATAAGCACAAAATCACAAAATGGCTGCTCATTAAAATATATTTCTTATTTTAATATATTTAGTAATAGTAAGTTACACAATACTGACCTTGTCTAACACAAAATACATTTATTAAGCAAATAAGCACAGCACTAAAAATCACAACTTTCACAAGATGGCTGCAAGATGGCTGCTCATTAAAATATATTTATTAAGCTGGCAGAGAAGTTGGGAAGTGGAACATAGATAGCATAGCCAGCAACTTGCAAGTTTTTGCTTAATAAATGTATTTTGTGTATGACCTGGTCAGTGTTGTAAGTACTTACAACACTGACCGGGTCATACGCAAAATACATTTACTAAGCAAATAAGTTCCTAGTTCCAACACACACAGGCACTTCAAATTTAAGCAGAGGGGGGGCACCCACTACCCAGTCCCGTATTAACTTACAAGTACAAGTTACAACCCCAAGCCTCACAATAAAAAATATATAATTATCATGATATTACAGGCTGTACTGCATCACACTATCACACGGCATGGCTTGTCATTCTGATGATGACTTACTTGTGTGACAGTGTGACGGACTGTGTGCACTTGGACACGTGCTCCTTCCTTCAGGTGAGGTCACAGGTGACAGCCGACAGGTCACGGTCAGGCAGGACCAGCGCAGGGGCCGGGCAGCAGCTGCGATATGCGGTGCGAGTCTCAGATCAGGCAGCCTCCTCCTCCACTCCACGCTACTTGGCTCAGGCTGAGGTGTCACTGTCAGGCAGGAATGAGTGGCACTGGCTGTTGTTCCCGCCGCCGCGCTGCTTCTTCCATGCGCATGCGCAGACACTCAGTCAGTAGTGAGAGCACTGTAAGCCTAAGCAGAGCCAGGGAGTCAACACCGGTGTTGATTGAATGAGCCGGTCTCCCAGGGAACAGTCCAGGCCTCATGAGAGATGCCTCATATAGCAATTTTGTCAGCCGCGCTGCTCCTGCAAATCACCACCGGGTGATGCTGCAGAACAGCTAGATATAAAAATACACTACAAATATTGCGCAATAGAGAAACACCAGAACCCAGTGCCTCTCTATTGCGCAATATTACAGTTTGACATGTAAAAAAAAAAAAAAAAAAAAGTAACTTTTTTTTTTTTTTTAATAAAATTCTCTATTTGTTTTTCTTTTGGCCCAAATGGCAGGTGCGGCACTGCCTCACCTGCCTCCAATGAGTGCACGTCACTGCATCATAGTATTTGTTAAGTTTACTAGATTTCTTAGGGTTGACAGTGACAGAAGCATCGGAATTATCCAAGTAGCCAAAACCTCCTTTAGCAGTAAGCAGAGGTGCTCAAGCTTAAATCTGAAGTTTACCTCTTCAGAATCAGACAAAGGAATTATACTATCAGAATCTGAGATTTCACCCTAAGTGGCTACTGAGGTAACCTACTCATCAGACTTATGAGGGGGGTCAACCTTTACAGCAGCAGAAGGGACAGACACCTTACCATCTGACAAAAGTTTAATTTCCTCTTGCGTTTTCCCAACATAGGAAAAGCAGATAATGCTGCAGATACAGCAGAGGATATCTGTGTTTCAAAATCTGATGGCAAATAAACTCCTCCAGGAGGCTGAGAAGACCTGGAGGCTGAGAAGACCTGGAGGGTACTGTATGTGACGCCATTGAGGCTTGAAAAGTTTGAGGAGAAAGCAATGGCATTGCCTGAACAGCATCATCCTGAGAGACAATGGGATCAGAAGGCAACAATTTATCAAGTGTTCTGGCTAAACATGCAGCACAAAATTGCATAATAAGCATTTATCACAAGAAAAAGATTCTTGTTCCATGTCCAAATTAGCAAAATAAAATGAGTAAATATAAAGTCTTTCACTTTAATAGTCTTTATTCCCTCAGCGCGTCTAACGCTATTAACAGGACAAAATAGCAAACTCAGGACCTCTACACCTCAGACAGTACTGAAAATCCGATATTGAAAACCGGCAAAAAACTCTTCTGCCGATCGAGTAAACACGGAAGATGTCGGAACAGAGAAGACGCTTCTCCGCATAGAAGTGTGCAAGTGGAAGTCACATGACTAGCCGACAAGAAACTGCGCAGCAAAAATAAAAGCGCACATTTTTGTCAGTTTTTTTATTTTTTTGCAAGACCGGTATCAGTGCTTGTCTCTCTCTTACTTTGTAAATCAGTCCCACAACATTCCATATTGAAATAAACTTAGTCTCCAGTCAAATATTTAAAGTGCCTACACCCTGCCTATGAATATCCTATATAAAGGATTAACATGTCCCAAATAAAATTTGCAGCTAAATCTTCTTCAAGTGCAAGTCTCCAAGACCTAGAACACAAAAGCACTTACCTGCAATCCAGATGTTAGGCAGGGCGACAGCTTACAAGGTATGAAAGGATACATACTCCTCACAGAGACCTGTAGAAAAAGAAAGAACAGAGTAACCAACTCTGGCTTTCTATGACTAGGGCAGCAAATGTGTTAGGAAACCAAGCAAGGACCACCTCACCACTTCCTAACTGCTTAAAAGCCACCACTACTCTTACTCAAGCGATTGACGTGGACACAGCTAAAGCCAAATTCTTGCTTGCAGGGAAAAGTACCCAGAAAGGAAAAATATCTTCAGACACCGAACTTCACCTCCTCCATTGACAGAGGCAAAGAGAATGACTGGGGGTTAAGGGTAAGAGAAGTGACACTTAACAGCTTTGCTGCTCTTTGTCTCCTCCTGCTGGCCAGAAATGAATATCCCACTAGTAATTGGAATGACGTTGTGGATTCTCCATGTCTTAGGAAAGAAATATGTATTTATAAATAAATAGAATATATTCTGCTATGTGAAGAACATTGAAATGTTAATAGTTTTGTGTCAGGTTAGCGCACTTGAGAATATGCAATCGGGTTTGCACTAGAGTAGTGTGTTTTTTCCACTCTTTTTTTCTCCATTGACTTCTAAGGGAGAATACGTTACCACAGTTGGGATATTCAAACGTCAGCTTTTTGTGTGCACTCGGTTAGCGCGCAAGCGAAAATCATGTGCGGTACATGACGTGCGCATATGTAAAAAGCATTAGGTGCGGTGCCACATATGTAATAACCCCAGAGACAGAACTTTTTCATTTTCTGCAATGAGATTTTTTTAGTGAAAAATTTTCTGCAGTGTCTGAGGAGCCAGTGTTGCTGAGTTCTTTGCCCTTACTCAGTTTGCATGAGGACAGGTTCATGTACAGCCTCGTTGATGTCTGCTGCACGTTCCCACAGTGTCAGTTTGCCTGGGAAACTGCTCTACTGTACTGCTGGGGTCTATAGCTTATTTTGGAGGGGCTGCTGCTCCATGCTTATACTGCTGATGTATACTATATGCTTCCTAAAGGATGGCACTTAGAAAGGAGTCTCTCTCTCTCTCTCTATATATATATATATATATTCTTCTGTTTAAGCCATTCTGTTAGTGATTTACTTCTATGCTTTGGGTCATTGTCCTGTTGCAACACCCATCTTCTGTTGAGCTTCAGCTGGTAGACAGATGGCCTTAAGTTCTCCTGCAAAATGTCTTGATAAACTTGGGAATTAATTTTGCCTTCGATGATAGCAATCCGTCCAGGCCCTGACGCAGCAAAGTTGCCCCAAACCATGATGCCCCCACCACCATACTTCACAGTTGGGATGAGGTTTTGATGTTGGTGTGCTGTGCCTCTTTTTGGCCACACATAGTATTGTGTGTTTCTTCCAAACAACTCAACTTTGGTTTCATCTGTCCACAGAATATTTTGCAAGTACTGATGTGGAACATCCAGGTGCTCTTGTGCAAACTATAAACGTGCAGCAATGTTTTGTTTGGACAGCAGTGGCTTCCTCTGTGGTATCCTACCATGAAATCCATTCTTGTTTAGTGTTTTACGTATTGTAGATTCGCTAACAGGGATGTTAGCATTTGCCAGTGACTTTTGTAAGTCTTTAGCTGACACTCTAGGATTCTTCTTCACCTCACTGAGCAGTCTGCGCTGTGCTCTTGCAGTCATCTTTACAGGACGGCCACTTCTAGGGAGAGTAGCAGCAGTGCTGAACTTTCGCCATTTATAGACCATTTGTCTTACCGTGGACTGATGAACAGCAAGGCTTTTGGAGATACTTTTATAATCCTTTCCAGCTTTATGCAAGTCAACAAATCTTAATCGGAGGTCTTTTGCGAGCTCTTTTGTGCGAGGCATCATTCACATCAAGCAATGCTTCTTGTGAAAAGCAAACCCAGAACTGGTGTGTGTTTTTTATAGGGCAGGGCAGCTGTAACCAACACCTCCAATTTCATCTCATTGATTGGACTCCAGTTGGCTGACATCTCACTCTAATTAGCTCTTGGAGATGTCATTAGTCTAGGGGTTCACATACTTTTCCCACCTGCACTGTGAATGTTTACATGGTGTGTTCAATAAAAACATGGCAACATTTCATTCTTTGTGTGTGATTAGGTTAAGCAGACTGTGATTGTCTATTGTTGTGACTTAGATGATGATCAGATCACATTTTATGACCAATTTGTGCAGAAATCCATATCATTCCGAAGGGTTCACATACTTTTTCTTGCAACTGTATATACTGTAAATATACACACGTATACACAAACACCCATATTCACAAATATTAACACACACACATACATACTAAAACACACACACATACATACTAAAACACACACATATTAAAACACACACATACACACATTAACATATATATATATATATATATATATACACACACACATTAAAATATACACACACATTAACATATACACACATACACACACACAAATGTTAACATATACACACATACATACACATACTAACATATACACACATACAAAAAACACACACACATACATATATTAACACACATTTATTAAAAAACTAAATCGAGCTCCTAAGTATATTGTTTGGCTCCTAGACTCCTAGAATAAATTTGTTAAGCCCTGACTTACCTTTTCTGCAATGTGCTGTTACCCTGTACCGCACTGAATTTTAGGAAGGGGATGAAAATTAAGAGAAAGGAACGTAGTAAATATTTACACTGACAGAGAATGGTACAGTGACACCTGCAGGTAGAAATTAAAATTGCAGGCAAGGGGTGGAGCCAACCACCAAAGCGGTCGGATGGACATTACAAGAGCTCCGGCTCTTAACCTTGTTTTTAGTGATAAAACATAACTTAATATATAGTTTAAAAGCCTCATTGAATATCTCTGAATTGATTCATAATATTAATATTATTAATAATATTATCAATCAAGATTGGCAACTTAAATACTGAATTTCACCCTGCTTTCAGCCCTGCGATGCATCCACGTGGATACAGATTGTGATAAGAGTCACAAGTGGACCAGTGATAGCTCAAGCAAGACACAGAAGCCTACTTATCAAGCCATCAACTTACTTGCATTCGACGGCACCAATGCGTTCGCCTGATATCGCCTAACATCGCGGCCGTGGACCTGAATACGCTCTCCATATTCATAAAGAAAGCTGTCAAAAAGCCGCGCACCAAGTACGGGGCGATGAGCTGCGGACTGTTGTTAACTAACAGTCATCAATCTCGCTGCTATTTGGCTTTTTCCCAGCTTTATTTATATACTGTCACTAAACACCGCCACTATACTAAACTGTTTAACCCCTATCCCACCGCTCCTGGACCCCGCCACAACTAAATAAAGTTATTAACCCCCATACTGCTGCTCCCGGAGCCCACCGCAACTCTAATAAATGTATTAACCCCTATCCTGCCGCTCCCGGAGCCCACCGCCACTTATATTATGTTATTAACCACTAATCTTCCGCCCCTTACACCGCCGCCACCTACATTATGTTATTAACCCCTAATCTTCCGCCCATTAAACCGCCGCCACCTACATTATGTTATGAAACCCTAAACCCCTGGCCTCCCACATCAGTACCACTAACTAAACCTATTAACCCCTAAACCGCCAGCCCCCCACATCGCCATAAACTAAATTAACCTATTAACCCCTAAACCTAACAACCCGCTAACTTTATATTAAATATTACCTCATCCCTATCTTATAATAAATTTAAACTTACCTTTAGATTTAAATTAAACTATATTAAACTAATAATTAACCTACCCTATTATACAAAAATTACATTAAACTATATTAAAATATTAAACTATTAAACTACCCTAACTGTTATACTAAAATTACATTAAACTATATTAAACTAATAATTAACCTACCCTAACTGTTATACTAAAATTACATGAAACTACAAATTATATTAACTATATTATATATTTAAAAACCTAACCCTACTCAAATAATTTAAATCTACTAGTAAAAATTACAAAGTTATACAAAACTAACAACTAAGTTACAAACAATAACAAACACTAAGTTACAAAAAAAAACCCACTAAGTTACACAAAATAAAAAATAAATTATCAGATATTTAAACTAATTACACCTAATCTAAGAGCCCTATGAAAATAAAAAAGCCCCCCCAAAATAAAACAAAAAAACCCTAGCCTACAATAAAATACAAATAGCCCTTAAAAGGGCCTTTTGCGAGGCATTGCCCCAAAGAAATCAGCTCTTTTACCCTTAAATAAAAAATACAAATACCCCCCCAACAGTAAAACCCACCACCTACACAACCAACCCCCCAAATAAAAACCTAATATAAAAAACCTAAGCTCTCCATTGCCCTGAAAAGGGCATTTGGATGGACATTGCCCTTAAAAGGGCATTTAGCTCTTTTTCAAAAGCCCAAACCCTAATCTAAAATTAAAACTCACCCAATAAACCCTTAAAAAAGCCTAACACTAACCCCCGAAGATCCACTTACAGTTTCTGAGGAGCCGACATCCATCCTCAATGAAGTGGCAGAAGTCCTCATCGAAGCCGGTAGAAGTCTTCATCCAAGCGGGCCAACGTCTTCATCCAACCCGGAAGAAGTCTTCATCCAGAGAGTATCTTACATCTTCATCCATCCGGCGCAGAGTGGCTCCATCTTCAAGACATCCGTCCGTCTTCTTCTACAATGAAGGTTACTTTAAATGACGTCATCCAAGATGGTGTTCCTTAGATTCCGATTGGCTGATACATTTCTATCAGCCAATCGGAATTAAGGTTGAATCCAAGGATCCAATCAGCCAATAGGATTGAGCTTTCATCCTATTGGCTGATCCAATCAGCCAATAGGATGAAAGCTCAATCCTATTGGCTGATTGCAACAGCCAATAGGATTTTTCAACCTTAATTCCGATTGGCTGATAGAAATCTATCAGCCAATCGGAATCTAAGGGACGTTATCTTGGATGACGTCATTTAAAGGAACCTTCATTGTAGAAGAAGAGGTCGATGGAAGAGGATGCTCCGCGCCGGATGTCTTTAAGATGGAGCCGCTCTGCGCCGGATGAAGACGCTGGCCCACTTGGATGAAGACTTCTGCCGGCTTCGATGAGGACTTCTGCCGCTTCGTTGAGGATGGATGTCGGCTCTTCAGAAACTGTAAGTGGATCTTAGGGGGTTAGTGTTAGGCTTTTTTAAGGGTTTATTGGGTGGGTTTTAAATTTAGATTAGGGTTTGGGCTTTTGAAAAAGAGCTAAATGCCCTTTTAAGGGCAATGCCCATCCAAATGCCCTTTTCAGGGCAATGGGGAGCTTAGGTTTTTTAGATTAGGTTTTTATTTGGGGGGTTGGTTGTGTGGGTGGTGGGTTTTACTGTTGGGGCTGTATTTGTATTTTTTATTTACAGGTAAGAGAGACGATTTCTTTGGGGCAATGCCCCGCAAAAGGCCCTTTTAAGGGCCATTGGTAGCTTATTGTAGGCTAGGGGTTTTTTTTTGTTGGGGGGGCTTTATTATTTTCATAGGGCTCTTAGATTAGGTGTAATTAGTTTAAATATTTGATTGATTTATTTTTTATTTTGTGTAACTTAGTGTTTATTTTTTTTGTAACTTAGTGTTTGTTATTGTTTGTAACTTAGTTGTTAGTTTTTTGTAACTTTGGAATTTTTACTAATAGATTTAAATTATTTGAGTAGGGTTAGGTTTTTAAATATATAATATAGTTAATTTAATTTGTAGTTTCATGTAATTTTAGTATAATAGGGTAGATTTATTATTAGTTTAATATAGTTTAATGTAATTTTATTATAATAGTTAGGGTAGGTTAATATAATAGTTTAATATAGTTTAATTTAAATCTAAACATAAGTTTTAATTTATTATAAGATAGGGATGAGATAATATTTAATATAAAGTTAAGGGGTTGTTAGGTTTAGGGGTTAATAGGTTAATTTACTTTATGGCGATGTGGGGGGCTGGCGGTTTAGGGGTTAATAGGTTTAGTAAGTGGTACTGATGTGGGAGGCCAGGGGTTTAGGGGTTAATAACTTTATTTAGTTGCGGTGGGCTCCGGGAGCAGCGGGATAGGGGTTAATACTTTTATGTAGGTGGCGGCGGTGTAGGGCCGGCAGATTAGGGGTTAATAAGTATAAAGTAGGTGGCGTTGTCAGGGCAGCAGATTAGGGGTTAATAAGTATAATGTAGGTGGCGGCAGTGCCAGGGCAGCAGATTAGGGGTTAATAAGTATAAAGTAGGTGGCGGCAGTGTAGGGGGCAGCAGATTAGGCATTAATAAGTATAAAGTAGGTGGTGGCGGTGTTGTGGCGGCGGATTAGGGGTGTTTAGACTCGGGGTACATGTTAGGGTGTTAGGTGTAAACATAACTTTTATTCTCCCATAGGAATTAATGGGTTATCAGGCAGCATCGAACATAAGCTTTCGCTGCTTTCAGACTCCAATTAATTCCTATGGCATCCGCCACCTCCAGGGCAGTGGATTGAAAAGCAGGTACGCTGGGCCGGAATAGTGGCGAGCGTACCTGGTAGGTATTTGATAAATAGCAAAAGTAGTCAGATAGTGCCGAATTTGCATTTCGGAACATCTGCAATGACGTAAGCATCAATCTGTGTCGGACTGAGACCGGCGGATCGTATGTTATGTCACAGACTTCAACTTTTGCCGGTCTGTAGGCTTTGATAAATAAGGGGAATCAGACTCGCCACAATTACGCTGCGGAATTCCAGCGTATTTGCGGTTGACGGCTTGATAAATATCCCTCTAAAACTTCAAATACCTAAGCAGCTACCTATTATTTGCACTAAACTAAACTAACGAAGCAGCCCTAGACACTATACCAAGAGTGATCTCGAATATCCTAAAAAGGAAAATGGCGGCCGCGGACGTATGGGAAACAACTCTCAGCCTCATCGAGACCTCCTTTCGCTTTTCAGGGCACAGCTGATCAGTGATTTAATGGGGACAGCACTTGATCGTATTCCGACTACTCAAGTACATAGCAGGGCAGAAGATAGACCAGACACAGCTACTACTATCCACACCGCTAAAGTGGAAACATCAACTCACACCGCAAAGAGGCATCGGCTGACGGATGGAGAGAAACGGCAGACAATAGATCAGCAGACACCATATTTATTTCCTGGTCCCGGGACCCATTGTCCATTAAGCCTGAGCGGCGGCTCTGAAGCAGCATCAGAATTCCCTGTGAGGAGTGACATGCAACAGCATCGTCCATGTAACCTGGACAATACCCTATTTGAGTTCTGGAACACTTGCAGCAGAGAGATCCTATGCCTGATCGCATACTGTACTTTGATTTTACGGCAGTTACTATATGGTTAGTAAGACCAGCCTGTTACACCCTGGGACTAGCTCATTTGATTCGTAGAGGACTTGGAAAAATATTGCCATCACCACACAAACCGCGTATAGCTAGATTAACAGAGTGCTGTCTTTAGTTGTTCAGAGATCTGGAGTGGGTTAAAATTCATTGAACATGGCAGGGGACTGTGCTAATTTGGTATGGGACGAAGTTTATTTTCATGGGACTGACTTCCACCAAGAAACTTTTATGATCACAGGTTGATCTTTCTATATATTGATAGTCTTATGGGGACAGTTACTTAATTTGCATGTTATTAGGTTAATCTTTATTACTATAGTTATAATACGTGTTTGTTTGTTTTTGGGGGGTTTTCACCATTAACTAGATTAGTATATAGAGTTGCATATAACATATTAGTCCATGCCACACGAGACAAATGCTTGTTGTGCTCTTACCTGGGCTAGGTGAATCCCTGTTAATCGTGATCACTGCCCTAATATACCTACTCAAGTCAAAGTATATGCAGTTTACAATCCTATATGTAACACCACTACATATATTTGCGTGACAACTGGGTCTATAGCCTACACACAATAGCCATAACTATATTGGTGCTGAGATAGCCCTATAAGTCTGTAGACTGATTATATGGTATCTTTATTAAGATACAGTTTTAAATAGTTGATCAGTGGTTTTAAGTTAGCAAACAAGGTGTTATACATAAGGTTATGTGGATGATTTAGCTGTACCACTTCTAGTCAAAACCTTATTTCCTTGATCACTCTCTCTATTCAGTCCTTAGCTGATAGTAGAATACCAGTAATGTTCCTATTTGGCTTACTTAGTTATATTCAAACATTGTTATGCAGGATCTTGAAAATACTTTAGTGGTGAGCTTCGCTGGCTAATACCAGTTTATACACAGACTACTAATGTAGTTAATTTACCTACCGCCTGGGTATAGGGCCCATACGTAGGTGGGAAAGCCTAAATATATAGGAGTATAGATAAATAATTTCTGTTTTTTTACTGTACTATGGCTGCATGTCGCCTCTATACCTATATAAACCTGCTGTGCTATCTAGTATTAAATAGGTATGGGAATTTATGTCTTATGCTTAAGTACAGGACCATACTACATTATTTTTGTGATTATAGGCTGGAGGCACTACTTACCTATATGTATACACAGTATTTTCATGCCAGTTATGCCAAGTGAGAGAATTATGGTTGGCTGTAACTGCCTGTTCTAGCATTAAGTGTTTGACCCTGGGTGTAGTATTAATTTAACGTAGGACTGAATTTTACTCTCTATTACCCATATAATGCCTGCAATTTGATTCCAGGCAATTAAATCTACAAACTCCATAGTGCATGGCTTGAAATACCCTATATTTAGTCAAACCTGACCCAAACATTTAGTTCATCCATTCTCCATAACTCAACAAGGTCCTCTTTTGATTTATGTTGTAACCCAATAATATGTTATAATTTCATACACCATCTCTTAAGATATGATATGTTTAGTCATGTGAGTTCCGACAGTACTTATTCGCTGACTTTCCCCCCACACACACACCTTACCTATTTGATAGGTGTAGGAAAATGCATCCTTGAAAAAACATAATTTATGTAAGAACTTACCTGATAAATTCATTTCTTTCATATTAGCAAGAGTCCATGAGCTAGTGACGTATGGGATATACATTCCTACCAGGAGGGGCAAAGTTTCCCAAACCTCAAAATGCCTATAAATACACCCCTCACCACACCCACAATTCAGTTTAATGAATAGCCAAGAAGTGGGGTGATAAAAAAGTGCAAAAGCATATAAAATAAGGAATTGGAATAATTGTGCTTTAAACAAAATCATAACCACCACAAAAAAAGGGCGGGCCTCATGGACTCTTGCTAATATGAAAGAAATGAATTTATCAGGTAAGTTCTTACATAAATTATGTTTTCTTTCATGTAATTAGCAAGAGTCCATGAGCTAGTGACGTATGGGATAATGACTACCCAAGATGTGGATCTTTCCACACAAGAGTCACTAGAGAGGGAGGGACAAAATAAAGACAGCCAATTCCTGCTGAAAATAATCCACACCCAAAATAAAGTTTAATGAAAAACATAAGCAGAAGATTCAAACTGAAACCGCTGCCTGAAGTACTTTTCTACCAAAAACTGCTTCAGAAGAAGAAAATACATCAAAATGGTAGAATTTAGTAAAAGTATGCAAAGAGGACCAAGTTGCTGCTTTGCAAATCTGATCAACCGAAGCTTCATTCCTAAACGCCCAGGAAGTAGAAACTGACCTAGTAGAATGAGCTGTAATTTTCTGAGGCGGAGTTTTACCCGACTCAACATAGGCAAGATGAATTAAAGATTTCAACCAAGATGCCAAAGAAATGGCAGAAGCTTTCTGGCCTTTTCTAGAACCGGAAAAGATAACAAATAGACTAGAAGTCTTTCGGAAAGATTTAGTAGCTTCAACATAATATTTCAAAGCTCTAACAACATCCAAAGAATGCAACGATTTCTCCTTAGAATTCTTAGGATTAGGACATAATGAAGGAACCACAATTTCTCTACTAATGTTGTTGGAATTCACAACTTTAGGTAAAAATTCAAAAGAAGTTCGCAACACTGCCTTATCCTGATGAAAAATCAGAAAAGGAGACTCACAAGAAAGAGCAGATAATTCAGAAACTCTTCTGGCAGAAGAGATGGCCAAAAGGAACAAAACTTTCCAAGAAAGTAATTTAATGTCCAATGAATGCATAGGTTCAAATGGAGGAGCTTGAAGAGCCCCCAGAACCAAATTCAAACTCCAAGGAGGAGAAATTGACTTAATGACAGGCTTTATACGAACCAAAGCTTGTACAAAACAATGAATATCAGGAAGAATAGCAATCTTTCTGTGAAAAAGAACAGAAAGAGCAGAGATTTGTCCTTTCAAGGAACTTGCAGACAAACCCTTATCTAAACCATCCTGAAGAAACTGTAATATTCTCGGTATTCTAAAAGAATGCCAAGAAAAATGATGAGAAAGACACCAAGAAATATAAGTCTTCCAGACTCTATAATATATCTCTCTAGATACAGATTTACGAGCCTGTAACATAGTATTAATCACAGAGTCAGAGAAACCTCTGTGACCAAGAATCAAGCGTTCAATCTCCATACCTTTAAATTTAAGGATTTCAGATCCTGATGGAAAAAAGGACCTTGAGACAGAAGGTCTGGTCTTAACGGAAGAGTCCACGGTTGGCAAGAGGCCATCCGGACAAGATCCGCATACCAAAACCTGTGAGACCATGCCGGAGCTACCAGCAGAACAAACGAGCATTCCTTCAGAATCTTGGAGATTACTCTTGGAAGAAGAACTAGAGGCGGAAAGATATAGGCAGGATGATACTTCCAAGGAAGTGATAATGCATCCACTGCCTCCGCCTGAGGATCCCGGGATCTGGACAGATACCTGGGAAGTTTCTTGTTTAGATGAGACGCCATCAGATCTATTTCTGGAAGTTCCCACATTTGAACAATCTGAAGAAATACCTCTGGGTGAAGAGACCATTCGCCCGGATGCAACGTTTGGCGACTGAGATAATCCGCTTCCCAATTGTCTATACCTGGGATATGAACCGCAGAGATTAGACAGGAGCTGGATTCCGCCCAAACCAAAATTCGAGATACTTCTTTCATAGCCAGAGGACTGTGAGTCCCTCCTTGATGATTGATGTATGCCACAGTTGTGACATTGTCTGTCTGAAAACAAATGAACGATTCTCTCTTCAGAAGAGGCCAAAACTGAAGAGCTCTGAAAATTGCACAGAGTTCCAAAATATTGATCGGTAATCTCACCTCCTGAGATTCCCAAACTCCTTGTGCCGTCAGAGATCCCCACACAGCTCCCCAACCTGTGAGACTTGCATCTGTTGAAATTACAGTCCAGGTCGGAAGCACAAAAGAAGCCCCCTGAATTAAACGATGGTGATCTGTCCACCACATTAGAGAGTGTCGAACAATCGGTTTTAAAGATATTAATTGAGATATCTTTGTGTAATCCTTGCACCATTGATTCAGCATACAGAGCTGAAGAGGTCGCATGTGAAAACGAGCAAAGGGGATCGCGTCCGATGCAGCAGTCATAAGACCTAGAATTTCCATGCATAAGGCTACCGAAGGGAATGATTGTGACTGAAGGTTTCGACAAGCTGTAATTAATTTTAGACGTCTCTTGTCTGTTAAAGACAGAGTCATGGACACTGAATCCATCTGGAAACCCAGAAAGGTTACCCTTGTCTGAGGAATCAATGAACTTTTTGGTAAATTGATCCTCCAACCATGATCTTGAAGAAACAACACAAGTCGATTCGTATGAGATTCTGCTAAATGTAAAGACTGAGCAAGTACCAAGATATCGTCCAAATAAGGAAATACCACAATACCCTGTTCTCTGATTACAGACAGAAGGGCACCGAGAACCTTTGTAAAAATTCTTGGAGCTGTAGCTAGGCCAAACGGCAGAGCCACAAACTGGTAATGCTTGTCCAGAAAAGAGAATCTCAGGAACTGATAATGATCTGGATGAATCGGAATATGCAGATATGCATCCTGTAAATCTATTGTGGACATATAATTCCCTTGCTGAACAAAAGGCAAGATAGTCCTTACAGTTACCATTTTGAACGTTGGTATCCTTACATAACGATTCAATATTTTTAGATCCAGAACTGGTCTGAAGGAATTCTCCTTCTTTGGTACAATGAAGAGATTTGAATAAAACCCCATCCCCTGTTCCGGAACTGGAACTGGCATAATTACTCCAGTCAACTCTAGATCTGAAACACAATTCAGAAATGCTTGAGCTTTTACTGGATTTACTGGGACACGGGAAAGAAAAAATCTCTTTGCAGGAGGTCTCATCTTGAAACCAATTCTGTACCCTTCTGAAACAATGTTCTGAATCCAAAGATTGTGAACAGAATTGATCCAAATTTCCTTGAAAAAACGTAACCTGCCCCCTACCAGCTGAGCTGGAATGAGGGCCGCACCTTCATGTGGACTTAGAAGCAGGCTTTGCCTTTCTAGTTGGCTTGGATTTATTCCAGACTGGAGATGGTTTCCAAACTGAAACTGCTCCTGAGGATGAAGGATCAGGCTTTTGTTCTTTGTTGAAACGAAAGGAACGAAAACGATTATTAGCCCTGTTTTTACCTTTAGATTTTTTATCCTGTGGTAAAAAAGTTCCTTTCCCACCAGTAACAGTTGAAATAATAGAATCCAACTGAGAACCAAATAATTTGTTACCCTGGAAAGAAATAGAAAGTAGAGTTGATTTAGAAGCCATATCAGCATTCCAAGTTTTAAGCCATAAAGCTCTTCTAGCTAAAATAGCTAGAGACATAAACCTGACATCAACTCTGATAATATCAAAAATGGCATCACAGATAAAATTATTAGCATGCTGAAGAAGAATAATAATATCATGAGAATCATGATGTGTTACTTGTTGCGCTAAAGTTTCCAACCAAAAAGTTGAAGCTGCAGCAACATCAGCCAAAGATATAGCAGGTCTAAGAAGATTACCTGAACACAGATAAGCTTTTCTTAGAAAGGATTCAATTTTCCTATCTAAAGGATCCTTAAACGAAGTACCATCTGACGTAGGAATAGTAGTACGTTTAGCAAGGGTAGAAATAGCCCCATCAACTTTAGGGATTTTGTCCCAAAATTCTAATCTGTCAGACGGCACAGGATATAATTGCTTAAAACGTTTAGAAGGAGTAAATGAATTACCCAATTTATCCCATTCTTTGGAAATTACTGCAGAAATAGCATTAGGAACAGGAAAAACTTCTGGAATAACCACAGGAGCTTTAAATACCTTATCCAAACGTTTAGAATTAGTATCAAGAGGACCAGAATCCTCTATTTCTAAAGCAATTAGTACTTCTTTAAGTAAAGAACGAATAAATTCCATTTTAAATAAATATGAAGATTTATCAGCATCAACCTCTGAGACAGAATCCTCTGAACCAGAAGAGTCATCAGAATCAGAATGATGATGTTCATTTAAAAATTCATCTGTAGGGAGAGAAGTTTTAAAAGATTTTTTATGTTTACTAGAAGGAGAAATAACAGACATAGCCTTCTTTATGGATTCAGAAACAAAATCTCTTATGTTATCAGGAACATTCTGCACCTTAGATGTTGAGGGAACTGCAACAGGCAATGGTACATTACTAAAGGAAATATTATCTGCTTTAACAAGTTTGTCATGACAATCAATACAAACAACAGCCGGAGGTACCAAAAGTTTACAGCAGATACACTTAGCTTTGGTAGATCCAGCACTAGACAGCGATTTTCCTGTAGTATCTTCTGACTCAGATGCAACGTGAGACATCTTGCAATATGTAAGAGAAAAAACAACATATAAAGCAAAATTGATCAAATTCCTTAAATGACAGTTTCAGGAATGGGAAAGAATGCCAAAGAACAAGCTTCTAGCAACCAGAAGCAATAAAAAATGAGACTTAAATAATGTGGAGATAAAAGCGACGCCCATATGTTTTAGCGCCAAATCAGACGCCCACATCCGGAACGCCGACATCTTTGGCGCAAAATAACGTCAAAAAAATGACGCAACTTCCGGCGACACGTATGACGCCGGAAACGGAAAAGAATTTTTGCGCCAAAAAAGTCCGCGCCAAGAATGACGCAATAAAATGAAGCATTTTCAGCCCCCGCGAGCCTAACAGCCCACAGGGAAAAAAGAGTCAAATTTTTGAAGGTAAGAAAAAAATGATTAATTCAAATGCATTATCCCAAATATGAAACTGACTGTCTAAAAAATAAGGAAAGTTGAACATTCTGAGTCAAGGCAAATAAATGTTTGAATACATATATTTAGAACTTTATAACAAAGTGCCCAACCATAGCTTAGAGTGTCACAGAAAATAAGATTTACTTACCCCAGGACACTCATCTACATGTTTGTAGAAAGCCAAACCAGTACTGAAACGAGAATCAGCAGAGGTAATGGTATATATAAGAGTATATCGTCGATCTGAAAAGGGAGGTAAGAGATGAATCTCTACGACCGATAACAGAGAACCTATGAAATAGACCCCGTAGAAGGAGATCACTGCATTCAAATAGGCAATACTCTCTTCACATCCCTCTGACATTCACTGCACGCTGAGAGGAAAACCGGGCTCCAACTTGCTGCGGAGCGCATATCAACGTAGAATCTAGCACAAACTTACTTCACCACCTCCATCGGAGGCAAAGTTTGTAAAACTGAATTGTGGGTGTGGTGAGGGGTGTATTTATAGGCATTTTGAGGTTTGGGAAACTTTGCCCCTCCTGGTAGGAATGTATATCCCATACGTCACTAGCTCATGGACTCTTGCTAATTACATGAAAGAAATCTTATTTTACTTGTTTTCCTATCACCTTTAAAATTCCCCTTAGTCAAAACTAATGATTAGGGGTCCATGAGAAATACTAAATTACCACTTGGGGATAAAATGTTACAAGTTGCCTAATTATAATAAAAGGGGATGTACGACCATATCTATAAGTCTCCGACCCCCAAACCCCAACCCCTTACCCTCTCACTTCTTCTCTTGAACTGAGGGGTATTTTTTTTCCCTCTGTGAACATTTAAACTGGGCCATTTCACTAAACATTGCCCATAACTCCCTACCCCACTTCTTTAAACCTCTGAGCTTACTTCGAAAGCAGTGGAAAATATATCCTATAGAAATTCATCCTGTTTTTTCATGTAAGTCAGAATGTTTCATTGTCCACTGTTTTTACAATTTACTGATGCTTTATTTTGTGTACCTGAATGTACTATGGTGAATCCTTTGCAATACTACTAAGGTACATAATGGACACAGTCCTATTGGACATCTTATTGAATTCTGTTGATAATGTGACTTACCATCATTTAGCATTTGGATAATATGGTCAGTATCTTTCTCTTGTTAAGTGTATCCAGTCCACGGATCATCCATTACTTATGGAATATATTCTCCTTCCCAACAGGAAGCTGCAAGAGTCCACCCACAGCAAAGCTGCTATATAGCTCCTCCAATAACTGCCATATTCAGTCATTCTCTTGCAAGCCTCAACATAGATAGGAGGTCGTGAGAGTCTGTGGTGCTTTCTACTTAGTTTATTCTTCAATCAAAAGTTTGTTATTTTTAAATGGCACCGGAGTGTGCTGTTTATCTCAGGCAGTATTTGGAAGAAGAATCTGCCTGCGTTTTTCTATGATCTTAGCAGACGTAACTAAGATCCATTTGCTGTTCTCACACATTCTGAGGAGTGAGGTACTTCAGAGGGGGAATGGCGTGCAGGTTTTCCTGCAGATAAGGTATGTGCAGTAAAATATTTTTCTAGGAATGGAATTGACTAAGAAAATACTGCTGATACCGAAGTAATGTAAGTAAAGCCTTAAATGCAGCGATAGCGACTGGTATCAGGCTTATTAATAGAGATACATACTCTTATAAAAATGTGTTTTAAAACGTTTACTGGCATGTTTAATCGTTTTTTAACATATGTTTGGTGATAAAACTTATTGGGGCCTAAGTTTTTTCCACATGGCTGGCTTAAATTTTGCATAGAAACAGTTAACTGAAGCTTCCCACTGTTGGCTGTGGCAGTTTGTTGTGTCTGTTTTTAAAAACGTCTATGTTTTTTTTTTGTTTTTTTTTTAATCTGTTTTTTGCATTAAGGGGTTAATCATCCATTTGCAAGTGGGTGCAATGCTCTGTTACCTTATTACATGTACTGTAAAAATTTCGTTTGTTTTACTGCCTTTTTTTTCACTGTTTTTCAAATTTTGACAAAATTTGTTTCTCTTAAGGGCACAGTAACGTTTTATATATTTGCTTGTTAACTTGATTTAAAGTGTTTTCCAAGCTTACTAGTCTCATTATTAGTCTGTTCTAACATGTCTAACATAGAGGAAGCTCTGTGTTCATTATGTTTTAAAGCCATGGTGGAACCCCATCTTAGAATGTGTACCAGATGTACTGATTTCATGTTAAACAATAAAGATCATTTTTTGTCTTTAAAAACATTATCACCAGAGGATTCTGTCGTGGGGGTAGTTATGCCGACTAACTCTCCCCACGTGTCAGACCTTTTGACTCCCGCTTTAGGGACTCACGCTCAAATGGCGCCAAGTACATCAAGGGCACCCATAGCGTTTCTTTTACCAGGGGATTCTGTCGAGGGGAAAGTTATGCCGACTAACTCTCCCCACGTGTCAGACCCTTCGACTCCCGCTTCAGGGACTCACGCTCAAATGGCGCCAAGTACATCAAGGGCGCCCATAGCGTTTATTTTACAAGACATGGCAAAGGTGGTGAATAATATTCTGGCAGCAGTATTAGTCAGACTACCTGAAATTAAAGGAAAGCAGTTAGCTCTGGGGGTAGATACAGAGCATACAGATGCTTTAAGAACCATGTATGATACTACCTCACAATATGCTTAGTCTGTGGGTGATTTTTTTTGACTCAGGGAAGATGATTTAACCTGATTCTGATATTTCTACATTTAAAATTTATGCTTGAGAACCTCCACTTGTTGCTCAGGGAGGCTTTGGCTGCTCTGAATGAATGTGTACAATCGCAGGGCCAGAGAAATTGTGTATACTGGATAAATAATATGCAGTGCCGGTGTGTACTGATGTTTTTCCAATACCTAAAGAGGTTTACTAATTTTTTTTTTTTTTAATAAGGAATGGGATAGACCAGGTGTGCCGTTCTCTTCCCCTCCTATTTTTTAGAAGAATGTTTTCTAATAGTTACCACCACACGGGACTTCTGGCAGACAGTTCCTAAGGTGGAGAGAAGATTTTCTACTCTAGCTAAGCGTACCACTACCTCTGACGAGGACAGTTGTGCTTTTTAGATCCAATGGATAAAAAATGTTTATTCAACAGGGTTTTATCCTGCAGCCCCTTGCATACATTGCTTCTGTCACTGCTGCTGCGGCGTTCTGGGTTGAGTCTCTTGATGAGGCTTTACAGTTAAGCGACTCCATTGGATGAATATATTTGACAAGCTTATGCTAGCCAATTCCTTTGTTTTCTGATGCCTTGTTCATTTGACTAGACTAACGGCTAAGAATTCTGTTTTTTACTATACTGGCGCGCAGAGCGCTATGGCTTATATCATGGTCAGCTGTCGTGACTTTAATAAATAAGCTACTTAACTTCCCTTCAAGGGGCAGACCCTATTCGGGCCTGGTTTGAAGGAGATTATTGCTTATATCACTGGAGGAAAAGGTCATGCCCTTCCTCAGGATAGGTCCAAATCAAGGGCCAAAAAAAAAAAAAAAAAAAAAGGTCTAATTTTCGTGCCTTTTAAAAACTTCAGGGCAGGTGTGGCATCCTCTTCCTCTAAGGCAAAACAAGAGGGAATTTTTGCTCAGTCCAAGGCGGTCTGGAGACAATCGGACCTGGAACAAAGATAAGCAGGCCAAGGAGCCTGCTGCTGCCTCTAAGGCAGCATGAAGGAACGGACCCCTATCCGGTAACGGATCCTATAGGGGGCAGACTTTCATTCTTCGCCCAGGCGTGGGCAAGAGATGCCCAGGATCCCTAGGCATTGGAATTTATATCCCAGAGATATCTTTTGGATTTCAAAGATTCCCCCCCCCAAAAAAAGGGGAGATTTCGCCTTTCACAATTATCTGCAAACCAGATAAAGAAGGAGGCATTCTTACATTGTGTACGAGATCCATCCAGTTCCAAGAGAGGAACAGGGACAGAGTTTTTACTCAAATCTGTTTGTGGTTCCCAAGGAGAGGGAACCTTCAGACCTATTTTGGATCTAAATATCTTAAACAAATTCCTCAGAATTCCGTCATTTAAGATGGAAACTATTCGTACCATCTTAACTATGATCCAGGAGAGTCAATAGAGGACTACAATGGATTTGAAGGATGCTTATCCTCACATTGTGATGCATAAAGATCACCATCGTTTTTCAGGTTTGCCTTTCTAGACAGGCATTACCAGTTTGTAGCTCTTTCCTTTAGGATATCTACAGCCCCAAGAATCTTTATGGAGGTTCTGGGGTCGCTTTGGCGGTCCTTAGACCGCGGGGCATAGAAGTGGCCCCTTATTTAGACGACATCCTGATACAGGCGTCAAACATCCAAATTGCCCAGTATCATACGGACGTAGTACTGGCATTTCTGAGATCACATGGGTGGAAAGTGAACAAGGAAAGAGTTCTCTATCCCCAATCTCAAGGGTTTCCCTCCTAGGGACTCTGATAGATTCTGTAGAAATGAAAATTTACCTGACAGAGTCCAGGTTGTCAAAGTTTCTAAATTTCTGCCGTGTTTTTTCATCCCATCCGCGCCCTTCGGTGGCTCAGTACATGAATGAAATCGGCTTAATGGTAGCGGCAAGGGACATAGTACCGTTTGCACGTCTACATTTCAGACCGCTGCAACTATGCATGCTCAGTCAGAGGAACAGGGATTACACAGATTTGTCCCCCTGTTAAACCTGGACCAAGAGACCAGAGATTCTCTTCTCTGGTGACTATGTCGGGTCCATCTGTCCAAGGGTATGACCTTCCGCAGGTCAGATGGGACAATTGTTACAATAGATGCCAGCCTTTTAGGTTGGGATGCAGTCTGGAACTCCCTGAAGGCTCAGGGATAGTGGACTTAGGAGGAGACCCTCCTTCTAATAAATATTCTGGAACTGGGAGTGATATTCCATGCTCTTCAGACTTGGCCTCAGTTAGCAACTCTGAGGTACATCATACTCAGTCGGACAATATACACGACTGTGGCTTACATCAGCCATCAAGGGGGAACAGAAGTTCCCTAGCGATGTTAGAAGTCTTACAATAATTCACTGGACAGAGACTCACTCTTGTCTATCAGCTATCCATATCCCAGGTGTTGAGAACTGGGAGGTGGATTTTCTAAGTCGTCAGACTTTTCTTCCGGGGGAGTGGGATTTCCTCCAGAGGTCAAGACCAAGCAGGAGAGGGCTTTGGTGTTTTTGACAGCGCCTGCGTAGCCACGCAGGACCTGGTATGCAGATCTGGTGGACATGTCATCCTTTCCATCACGGTCTCTGCTTCTGAGACAGGTCCCTCTACCTCAGGGTCCTTTCAACCATCTAAATAGAATCAATCTGAGATGGACTGCCTGGAGACTGAACGCTTGATGTTATCAAAGCATGGCTTCTCCGAGTCAGTCATTGATACCTTAATACAGACATGAAAGCCTGTCTCTAGGAAAATTGAACATAAATATGGTGTAAATATCTGATTGTTATGAATCCAAGGGTTACTCATGGAGTAAAGTCTGGATTCCCAGGATATTATCTTTTCTCCAAGATGTTTTTGAGAAAAGGGTTGTCAGCTAATTCCTTAAAAGGGGACAGATTTTTACTCTGTCTATTTTTTTGCACAAGCGTCTGGCAGGTATTCTAGACGTTCAGGCATTTGGTCAGGCTTTGGTTAGATCCAAGCCTGTGTTTAAAACTGTTGCTCCGCCATGGAGCTTAAACCTGATTCTTAAGGTTCTTCAAGAAGTTCCGTTTGAACCTTTTTTGTTCCATAGATATCAATCTTTATCTTGGAAAGTTCCTTTTGGGTAGCTAATTCCTCGACTCGTAGAGTCTCCAAGTTATCTGTGTTACAATGTGATTCTCCTTATCTGGTCCTTCGTACGGATAAGGTAGTCCTGCGTACCAACCTGGGTTTTTTCCTAAGGTGGTATCTAACAAGTACATCACTCAAGAGATAGTTGTTCCATGCTTGTATCCTAATCCTTCCTCAAAGAAGGAACGTCTATTACACAATATTGGACGTGGTTTGTGCTTTAAAGTTTTACTTACAAGCTACTACAGTTTTCATCAAACGTTCACCTTGTTTGTTGTCTATTCTGGACAGAGGAGAGGTCAAAAGACTTCAGCAGCCTCTCTGTCTTTTTGGTTAAAAAGCATAATTCATTTAGCTTATGAGACTGCTGGACAGCAGCCTCCTGAAGGGATTACAGCTCATTCTACTAGAGCTGTGGTTTTCACTTGGGCCTTTTTTAAATGTGGCTTCTGTTGAACAGATTTACAAGACGGAGTCTTGGTCTGCGCTTCATACTTTTCAAATTTAACAAATTTGATACCTTGCTTCTTCGGAGGCTATTTTTGGGAGAAAGGGTTTTTTTTTTACAGGCAGTGGTAACTTCCGTTTAAGTACCTGCCTTGTCCCTCCCATCATCCGTGTACTTTAGCTTTGGTATTGGTATTCCATAAGTAATGGATGATCCGTGGACTGGATACACTTAACAAGAGAAAACATAATTTATGCTTACCTGATAAATTTATTTCTCTTGTAGTGTATCCAGTCCACGGCCCGCCCTGTCACTTTAAGGCAGGTAATTTTTTCATTTGAACTACAGTCACCACTGCACCCTATGGTTTTTCCTTTCTCTGCATGTTTTCGGTCGAATGACTGAATATGGCAGTTAGGGGAGGAGCTATATAGCAGCTTTGCTGTGGGTGGACTCTTGCAGCTTCCTGTTGGGAAGGAGAATATATTCCATAAGTAATGGATGATCCGTGGACTGGATACACTACAAGAGAAATAAATTTATCAGGTAAGCATAAATTATGTTTTATAAATATGTTACTATTTTGAGAATGTGTATACCGCTGTAACTAGGGAACTATGTTTCCTATTGAATGATTCTTTCTTTCTTTTGTTGTATACATTTGAGTTGGATGACAATGTTAACCCATGCAAAATTTTTAATAAAACAGATTTGGAAAAAAAAAAGTGCAGGCAATTTTTTTTTTTTTTAACTGCCACAGCCGGTCTTTCTGCAGACATTCAACAGTTTCTGCGATGAGATCGCACATCACACAGTGTTCTGCCTTGGGGGTAATAACCATATACAGTTTATATAGATTTGCATATAATAATATTGTACATAAAAGCACATGAAGTACGTTACTGCAAATATCATTCCAAATGGCATAATGTGTACAACAGTATAGAGAATGCAGACTGACATAAAACAAACTGTTTACATCAACTTGAAAACGAAATTTATGCTTACCTGATAAATTTATTTATTTCTTGACACAGTGAATCCACAGATCATGCTCAATTACTGTTGGGAATATCACTCCTGGCCAGTAGGAGGAGGCAAAGAGCACCACAGCAAAGCTGTTAAAGGATTACTTTCTGTTATAATTTTTAAGCTAAACAACTAACATATTAAAGTTAATAAACATGAATTAAAACCTACTGACCTATATTTTCTCCAAAACGAAGTTTCATAACGTTCTAAAAGTTATATCTTTTATTCGCCGATGATGTCACATTATCCTGCCCACTATTTTCAGCACTGAGTGATCAAAATACTTAAACCAATAACTTTGTGTTTAAAGCGCCATTTTGAAACCTAGGTATTGTAAACGGATTGGTACAGAGCAATGGATACCCACGGAGTGGGTTTGGAAAACAATTAAATTTGCAGACAAGATTTCTGATATACGGTAGAGATATGTTAATGAAATGCTATTGATAAAAAGCGTATTTGGGGTAGTTAGTTAGTAACAGGTATAGAAAATATTTACTTACAGTGGCCCTTTAAATGTCACTCCCCTACCCACAATCTCCCAGTCATTCGACCAAAGGTAAAGGAGAGAAAGGAAGTAACACAAGGTGCAGAGGTGCCTGAAGTTTATATAAAAATAAACTGTCTGAATACAGGGCGGGCCGTGGACTCACTGTGTCAAGAAATAAATAAATTTATCAGGTAAGCATAAAAAATGTTTTCTCGTTCTAATGACACAGTGAGTCCACGGATCATCATCAATTACTGTTGGGAACCAATACCCAAGCCAGAGGACACAGATGATAAGGGAGGGACAAGACAGGAACCTAAACAGAAGGCACCACCTTCTTGAAGAACCTTTCTCCCAAAAGAAGCCTCAGCCGAGGCAAAAGTATCAAATTTGGAGAATTTGGAAAAAGTGTGCAAAGATGACCATGTTGCAGCCTTGCAAATCTGTTCCACAGAAGCTTCATTTTTGAAGGCCCAGGAAGAAGAAACAGCCCTTGTCGAATGAGCTGTGATATTCTCAGGAGGTTGCTGTCCAGCAGTCTCATATGCCAAGCGAATAACGCACTTCAGCCAAAAGGAAAGTGAAGTAGCCGTAGCTTTCTGACCCTTGCGTTTCCCAGAAAAGCAGACAAACAATGCAGAAGACTGACAAAAACTCCTTAGTTGCCTGCGCTCTCACAACATCCAGATTATGCAACAAGCGTTCTTTGTGAGAAGGATTAGGACACAAAGAAGGTACAACGATTTCTCGATTAACATTCATTTGGCAGGAAACCAAACTTAGTACGCAGAACCACCTTATCAGAATTAAATATAAGATAAGGGGAATCATACTGTAAAACAGTGAGTTCAGAAACTCTCCAAACAGAGGAAATAGCAACAAGAAAAAAAAACTTTCCAAGATAATTAATAATTAATAATCTTAATATCTAAAGAATGCATAGGCTCAAACGGAGCCTGTTGTAAATCTTTAAGAACAAGATTAAGACTCCTTGGAGGACTAACAGGTTTAAATACAGGCCAAATTCTAACCAAGGCCTTACAAAACGATTGCACGTCTGGCACATCCGCCAAGCGCTTATGTAACAAAACAGACAATGCCGAAATCTGACCCTTTTGAGTACTTGCCGACAAAGTCTGTCTGCGCAGAAAATCCGCTTCCCAATTGTCCACTCCTGGGATGTGGATCGCAGGGAGACAATAAATGTGGGTCTCCGCCAACTGAATAATTCGGGCCACCTCTGTCATGGCCATGGAACTCTGAGTTCCCCCCTGGTGGTTTATGTAGGCCACTGAGGTTATGTTGTCCGACTGGAATCTGATAAACCGGGCTAAGGCTGACTGAGGCCAGGCCAGAAGAGCATTGAAGATTGCTCTCAGCTCCAAGATGCTTATGGGCAGGACTGACTCCTCCTGGGACCATAAGCCCTGAGACTTCAACAAACCCAATACTGCTCCCCAACCTAGAAGGCTGGAATGCGTGGTCACAATCACCCAGGAGGGTCTGCGGAAGCAAGTACCCTGGGAGAGATGATCCTGAGAAACCCACCACGGAAGAGAGTCTATTGACGCCTGATCTAGATCTACACGCGGAGACAAGTCCGTATAGTCCCCGTTCCATTGTCTGATCATGCATAACTGCAGAGGTCTGAGATGGAACCGAGCGAACGGAATGATGTCCATGGAAGCCACCATCAGACTGATTACCTCCATACATTGAGCCACTGACGGCCGTGGAGAAGACTTAAGTGCAAGACAGGAGTCGAAAATCTTTCTTTTTCTGACCTCTGCCTGAAAAATCAGCATTAACAGGGAGTCTATTATGGTCCCCAAAAATACGACCCTTGTAGCTGGAACCAGAGAACTTTTTTCCCCGATTCACCTACCATCCGTGGGATCGAAGAAAAGACAACAAGATCTCCGTATGAGATTCTGCTTGTTGAAAAGATAGCGCCTGAACCAGAATGTTGTCCAGATAAGGTGTCACTGTAATGCCCTGAGATCGAAGCACAGCTAAAAGAGCCCCCAGAATCTTTGAAAAAATTCTGGGAGCTGTGGCAAGGCCGAATGGAAATGATTGTCCAAAAATGCGAATCTCAGAAACTTGTGATGGTCCCTGTGAATGGGAACATGAAGTTATGCATCCTTTAGGTCTATGGTTATCATGAACTGACCCTCTTGTACCAAGGGAAGAATGGAGCGTATAGTCTCCATCTTGAAGGATGGCACTCTGAGAAACTTGTTTAAACATTTTAGATCTAGGATTGGTCGAAAAGTTCCCTCCTTTTTGGGAACTACGAACAGATTTGAGTAAAATCCCAGATCCCTTTCCTGAAAGGGAACTGGAACTATTACCCCAGGGCGGTAAGGTCCTTGACACAATATAAGAACGCCTCTCTTTTTATTTGGTCTACAGATAATCTGGAGAGGAGAAACCTGCCTCTGGGAGGAAAAGATTTGAAGTCTATTTTGTATCCCTGGGAGACAATGTCCACCGCCCAGGGATCCAGTACATCTCTTATCCAAGCCTGGGGAAAAAAGAGAGAGTCTGCCCCCTACAAGATCCGCTCCCGGAGCGGGGGCCAAACCTTCATGCTGACTTGAAATCAGCTGAAGGCGTTTCAGATTGCTTTCCCTGATTCCAGGACTGGTAGGGCTTCCAGGAAGGCTTGGCTTGATCTTGCTTGGAGGAAGGGGAGGAAGACTTGCCTTTAAAGTTACGAAAGGAACGAAAATAACTCTGACGTCCCTTCTGCTTATTCTTTTTATCTTGAGGAAGAAAAGAACCCTTCCCTCCAGTAATATCTGAGATAATTTCCGCCAAACCAGGTCCAAATAAGGTCTTACCCTTGTAAGGAATAGCCATGAGCTTAGATTTAGATGAAACATCCGCAGACCAGGACTTCAACCACAAGGCCCTACAGGCTAGGACCGCAAAACCAGAAATTTTGGCTCCCAGTTTAATAATCTGCAAGGAAGCATCTGAAATGAAGGAATTGGCTAACTTGAGAGCCTTAATCCTGTCCTGGATCTCATCAAGAGGGGTTTCCGTCTGAAGAGATTCAGACAACGCATCAAACCAGTAAGCTGCAGCGCTGGTAACACTGGCGATACACACCGCAGGTTGCCATTGTAGACCCCGGTGGACATACATCTTTTTTATTAAAGACTCCAATTTTATATCAATTGGATCTTTAAAAGAACAACTATCCTCTATAGGGATACTAATACTCTTGGCCAAAGTGGAGATCGCTCCTTCTACCTTAGGAACCGTCTGCCACGACTCCTTAATAGAATCCGCTATGGGAAACATCTTCTTAAAAATAGGAGATGGAGAAAAGGGAATACCAGGTCTTTCCCATTCTCGAACAATAATCTCCGCAGCACGGTCAGGAACCAGAAAAACTTCCACCGCGGAGAGAACATCAAAGTATTTGTTCAATTTACTACACTTTTTAGGATTGACTACGATAGTTGTGTCAGAGTCGTCCAAAGTAGCCAAAACCTACTTAAGTAATAAGCGAAGGTGTTCTAGCTGAAATCTGAAGGATACCACTTCAGCATCAGAAGAAGGAATTACACTGTCTGAGATTTTCCCCTCAGATGCTACCGATATGTCTTCTTCCTCAGGCTTATGGGAAGGAACACTCTGGATAGCCAGAACTTGATCAGAAACATTGCTAACTGTTTCCTTAAATTTCCTTTTACGCCTTCCATGCAACATGGGGAAAGCTGACAAGGCCTCAGATACCGCAAGGGATACCTGGGAAGCAATGTCTTGTAGAGAAAATCCTACAGGATTGCAAGAGGAAACACAGGGCACTGTATGTGGAGACTGAAAAATTTGGGGCGCTTGAGGAGAATGCTGTGGCATATCTGCAACAGGAGACACCTGAACAGCATTTGCCTGGGATAATTGTGGCTCATGGTCAAATATTTTATCTCTATAACTTAAAGTTCTCTCAATGCATGAGGAACAAAAAGGAACTGGGGGTTCCATCTGAGCATCAAAACATAACTGACAAGCAGCAACTTCGCCTGGGATAATGGTTTGAATAGCCTCTTGATCCATCTTATGTAATAAATAAGGATAAAGTGTAAAAATGATTTATTTGAAAATAAAAAATAAATGTGTACCGTGTCTTTAAATAGAAATGTGTGTTAGCGCAACAAACCAAATAGACCTCAGGCTACCTATACACCTCAGTAGCTTTACTGAGCTGCCTACCTGTCCTGCAGCTCATTTTCAAATACAGAGCAGTTACAAAGCCCTAACTGCCGAAAAATATGGCTTACAACAGTAATCTCCATGACCAAAAGTTAAAGTATAAAAACTACTATAACACACTGAGCCACCATAAATCACCTCACAGTCTCAATGCCCAAACTGCCTAAAAGAAATCCCAAACATGAAGGTTTAATAAAGTCCCATATTAAATAATACAGCTTTTAGCTGTAACAAGTGCCAGCAATCTCCTTGCAAAAGAAAATTAAAATGGCACTTACCTGAAAGTGTTGTCCGGCAGCAGGACAGCTCACCTGGTTTGAGAGGGTGCAGCACCTCACATCACCTGTGAAGAGAGAAAAACTGAGTAAACTTACTCAGGTTTTCTAGTTAGGGTAGTAGATTCTTGAGAAAAGGCAGTGAGGATTGTACCTCACAAGTTCTCAAGTGCACAAAAATCACCACTACCCTACTGAAGAGACTGATGTGGACTAGGCTAGACCCCAGAAAAGAACAAAGTAAGCTTACTCTGCTAAAAAAAAAAAAAAATCTTAATTAAAGAAAACTTCTCATCAGACACCTAAACTTCAGCTCCTCCTTGCACTACAGGCAAAGAGACTGACTGGGGGATTGTGGGTAAGGGAGTGATATTTAACCCCTTGAGTGGTAATGACGGCTCTGAGCCTTCACAAATTGTTTCAGTTAGGTGCTAATGACGGCTCAGAGCTGTCACTAGCACTCTCCCACTTTGAGGGAGATCTGGGGGCTCCCATCGGCTCATACCCCGGTGAACGGGCCTGCAGAATGACAGGGAACGTTACGCACAATGACGTGATGAAGTCACTGCACAACTTTATTTAAAATTAACAATGTTAAATATAGGAGCTGGGGGCATGCTGCTTAGAAGCCTGTATCTCAGGCATCTAAGGAGCTACAGACCCCCAAGACCCACCGTTGGAAAGGTAACCACCTAACCTTTCCAACAGTGTAAGTGAACTGAAATAAAAAAAAACATAATTTATGTAAGAACTTACCTGATAAATTCATTTCTTTCATATTGGCAAGAGTCCATGAGCTAGTGACGTATGGGATATACATTCCTACCAGGAGAGGCAAAGTTTCCCAAACCTCAAAATGTCTATAAATACACCCCTCACCACACCCACAATTCAGTTTAACGAATAGCCAAGAAGTGGGGTGATAAGAAAGGAGCAAAAGCATCAAACAAGGAATTGGAATAATTGTGCTTTATACAAAAAAATCATAACCACCACAAAAAGGGTGGGCCTCATGGACTCTTGCCAATATGAAAGAAATGAATTTATCAGGTAAGTTCTTACATAAATTATGTTTTCTTTCATGTAATTGGCAAGAGTCCATGAGCTAGTGACGTATGGGATAGCAGATACCCAAAATGTGGAACTTCCACGCAAGAGTCACTAGAGAGGGAGGGATTAAATAAAGACAGCCAATTCCGCTGAAAAAATAATCCATAACCCAAATCAAAAAGTTTTAATCTTAAATGAAAAAAAACCCTGAAATTATAAGCAGAAGAATCAAACTGAAACAGCTGCCTGAAGTACTTTTCTACCAAAAACTGCTTCAGAAGAAGAAAAAACATCAAAATGGTAGAATTTAGTAAAAGTATGCAAAGAAGACCAAGTTGCTGCTTTGCAAATCTGATCAACAGAAGCTTCATTCTTAAAAGCCCAGGAAGTAGAAACTGACCTAGTAGAATGAGCCATAATCCTTTGAGGCGGGGATTTACCCGACTCGACATAAGCATGATGAATCAAAGACTTTAACCAAGAAGCCAAAGAAATGGCAGAAGCCTTCTGACCTTTCCTAGAACCAGAAAAGACAACAAATAGACTATAAGTCTTCCTGAAATCTTTAGTAGCTTCAACATAATATTTCAAAGCTCTAACTGCATCCAAAGAATGTAAAGATCTCTCCAGAGAATTCTTAGGATTAGGACACAAATAAGGGACAATTTCTCTACTAATGTTGTTAGAATTCACAACTTTAGGTAAAAAATTAAATGAAGTCCACAACACCGCCTTATCCTGATGAAAAATCAGAAAAGGAGATTCACAAGAAAGAGCAGATAACTCAGAAACTCTTCTAGCAGAAGAGATGGCCAAAAGGAATAAAACTTTCCAAGAAAGTAATTTAATATCCAGAGAATGCATAGGTTCAAACGGAGGAGCCTGTAAAGCCCTCAGAACCAAATTAAGACTCCAAGGAGGAGAAATTGACTTAATGACAGGCTTAATACGAACCAAAGCCTGTACAAAACAATGAATATCAGGATGATTAGCAATCTTTCTGTGAAAAAGTACAGAAAGAACAGAGATTTGTCCTTTCAAGGAACTTGCAGACAAACCTTTTTCCAAACCATCCTGAAGAAACTGTAAAATTCTAGGAATTCTGAAAGAATGCCAAGAGAATTTATGTGAAGAACAACAAGAAATGTAAGTCTTCCAAACTCGGTAATAGATCTTTCTAGACACAGATTTACGAGCCTGTAACATAGTATTAATCACTGAATCAGAGAAACCTCTATGACTAAGTATTAAGCGTTTAATCTCCATACCTTCAAATTTAATGATTTGAGATCCTGATGGAAAAATGGACCTCGAGATAGAAGGTCTGGCCTTAACGGAAGTGGCCAAGGTTGGCAACTGGACATCCGAACGAGATCCGCATACCAAAACCTGTGTGGCCATGCTGGAGCCACCAGCAGTACAAACAAACGCTCCATTAGGATTTTGGAAATCACTTTTGGAAGAAGAACTAGAGGCGGAAAGATATAAGCAGGTTAATAATTCCAAGGAAGTGACAACGCGTCCACCGCTTCCGCCTGAGGATCCCTGGATCTGGACAGATACCTGGGAAGTTTCTTGTTTAGATGAGAGGCCATCAGATCTATTTCTGGAAGTCCCCAGATTTGAACAATCTGAAGAAATACCTCTGGGTGAAGAGACCATTCGCCCGGATGTAACGTCTGGCGACTGAGATAATCCGCTTCCCAATTGTCTATACCTGGGATGTGAACCGCAGAAATTAGACAGGAGCTGGATTCCGCCCATACAAGTATCCGAGATACTTCTTTCATAGCCTGAGGACTGTGAGTCCCACCCTGATGATTGACATATGCCACGGATGTGACATTGTCTGTCTGAAAACAAATAAACGATTCTCTCTTCAGAAGAGGCCAGAACTGAAGAGCTCTGAAAATCGCACGGAGTTCCAAAATGTTGATTGGTAATCTCGCCTCCTGAGATTCCCAAACCCCCTGCGCTGTCAGAGATCCCCATACAGCTCCCCAACCTGTCAGACTCGCATCTGTTGAGATCACAGTCCAGGTTGGACGAACAAAAGAGGCCCCTTGAATTAAACGATGGTGATCCAACCAGAGAAGATCGAACATTGGGATTTAAGGATATTAATTGTGATATCTTTGTATAATCCCTGCACCATTGGTTCAGCATACAAAGCTGGAGAGGTCTCATGTGAAAACGAGCAAAAGGGATCGCGTCCGATGCAGCAGTCATGAGACCTAGAATTTCCATGCACAAAGCTACCGAAGGGAATGATTGAGACTGAAGGTTTCGACAAGCTGAAACTAATTTCAGACGTCTCTTTTCTGTTAGAGACAAAGTCATGGACACTGAATCTATTTGGAAACCCAAAAAGGTTACCCTTGTCTGAGGAATCAAGGAACTCTTTGGTAAATTGATCCTCCAACCATGTCTTTGAAGAAACAACACAAGTTGATTCGTATGAGATTATGCAGAATGTAAAGACTGAGCAAGTACCAAGATATCGTCCAAATAAGGAAATACCGCAATACCCTGTTCTCTGATTACAGAGAGAAGGGCACCGAGAACCTTTGAAAAGATCCTTGGAGCTGTTGTTAGGCCAAACGGAAGAGCAACAAACTGGTAATGCTTGTCTAGAAAAGAGAATCTCAGAAATTAATAGTGATCTGGATAGATAGGAATATGAAGATATGCATCCTGTAAGTCTATTGTAGACATATAATGCCCTTGCTGAACAAAAGGCAGAATAGTCCTTATAGTCACCATTTTGAATGTTGGTATCCTTACGTAACGATTCAATATTTTTAGATCCAGAACTGGTGTGAAGGAATTCTCCTTCTTTGGTACAATGAACAGATTTGAGTAAAACCCCAGACCCCGTTCCAGAACTGGAACTGGCACAATTACCCCAGCCGACTCTAGGTCTGAAACACATTTCAGAAACGCCTGAGCCTTTACTGGGTTTACTGGAATGCGTGAGAGAAAGAATCTTCTCACAGGCGGTCTTACCTTGAAACCTATTCTGTACCCTTGTGAAACAATGATCTGAATCCAAAGACTTTGAATCGAATTGATCCAAACATCTTTGAAAAATCGTAACCTGCCCCCTACCAGCTGAGCTGGAATGAGGGCCGCACCTTCATGCGGATTTGGGAGCTGGTTTTGACTTTCTAAAAGGCTTGGATTTATTCCAGACTGGAGAAGGTTTCCAAACGGAAACTGTTCCTTTAGGGGAAGGGTCAGGCTTTTGTTCCTTATTCTGACGAAAGGAACGAAAACGATTAGCAGCCCTATATTTACCTTTAGATTTTTTGTCGTGAGGCAAAAAAGCTCCCTTCCCCCCAGTAACAGTTGAAATTATTGAATCTAACTGAGAACCAAATAATTTGTTACCTTGAAAAGAAAGAGAAAGCAATGTTGACTTAGAAGTCATATCTGCATTCCAAGACTTAAGCCATAAAGCTCTTCTTGCTAAAATAGCTAAAGACATATACCTTACATCAATTCTAATGATATCGAAAATGGCATCACAAACAAAGTAATTGGCATGTTGAAGAAGTTTAACAATGCTATAAGAATTATGGTCTGACACTTGTTGCGCTAAAGCCTCCAACCAGAAGGTGGAAGCTGCAGCAACATCAGCCAAAGAAATAGCAGGTCTAAGAAGATTACCTGAACATAAATAAGCCTTCCTTAGAAAGGATTCAAGCTTCCTATCTAAAGGATCCTTAAAAGAAGTACTATCTGCCGTAGGAATAGTAGTACGTTTAGCAAGAGTAGAGATAGCCCCATCAACTTTGGGGATTTTTTCCCAAAACTCTAATCTATCAGATGGCAAAGGGTACAATTTCTTAAACCTTGGAGAAGGAGTAAATGAAGTACCCAGACTATTCCATTCCCTAGAAATTACTTCTGAAATAGCATCAGGAACTAGAAAAACTTCTGGAATAACTACATGAGGTTTAAAAACTGAATTTAAATGATTATTAGTTTTAATATCAAGAGGACTAGACTCCTCCATATCTAATGCAATCAACACTTTTTTAAGTAATGAACGAATAAACTCCATCTTAAACAAATATGAAGATTTATCAGTGTCAATATCTGAGGCAGAATCTTCTGAACCAGATAGATCCTCATCAGAAATAGATAAGTCAGAATGATGGCGGTCATTTAAAAATTCATCTGAAATATGAGAAGTTTTAAAAGACCTCTTACGTTTACTTGAAGGAGGAACAACAGACAGAGCCTTCCGAATAAAATTAGAAACAAATTATTTTACATTAACAGGAACATCCTGAACATTAGATGTTGAAGGAACAACAACAGGTAATGGATTATTACTAATGGAGATATTATCTGCGTTTGATAGTTTATCATGACAACTAACACAAACTACAGCCGGAGGAACAGTTACCAAAAGTTTACAACAAATGCACTTAGCTTTGGTAGAACCGACATCAGGCAGCGTCATTCCAGAAGTAGATTCTGATCCAGGGTCAGGTAGTGACATCTTGCAATATGTAATAGAAAAAAACAACATATAAAGCAAAATTATCAAATTCCTTAAATGGCAGTTTCAGGAATGGGAAAGAATGCAAAAGAAAACAAGCCTCTAGAAACCAGAAGCAACTGAAAAGTGAGACTGAAATAATGTGAAAAAAAACTGGCGCCAAGTATGACGCCCATATTTTTGGCGCCAAGAATTACACCCATATTTTTTGCCGCCAAAACGTCCGCAACACACATACGTAAAAAAATGACGCAATCACGTGAAGACTTCCAACGTCAACTATGACGCCGGAAATGACGAAATTTTTGCGCCAAAAAAGTCTTGCGCCAAGAATGACGCAATAAATTGAAGCATTTTCTGCACCCGCGAGCCTAACAGCCCGCAATTTTGAAAAAATTCAATTGAAAATTTTAAGGTAAGAAAAAATATAATTCATATGCATTTTCCCAAAAAAATGAAACTGACAGTCTGAAAAAAGGAATACTGATTATCCTGAATCATGGCAAATATAAGTTTAACACATATATTTAGAACTTTACATATAAAGTGCCCAACCATAGCTTAGAGTGTCATGTTCAAATAGGCAATACTCTCTTCACATCCCTCTGACATTCACTGCACTCTGAGAGGAAAACCGGGCTTCAGCCTGCTGCGAAGCGCATATCAACGTAGAATCTAGCACAAACTTACTTCACCACCTCCATGGGAGGCAACGTTTGTAAAAACTGAATTGTGGGTGTGGTGACGGGTGTATTTATAGGCATTTTGAGGTTTGGGAAACTTTGCCCCTCCTGGTAGGAATGTATATCCCATACGTCACTAGCTCATGGACTCTTGCCAATTACATGAAAGAAAAGTAAAAAATAAATATTTTTAAAAACATAAAATAAAATAAAAACTTTAAAAAACCTTAGCACCCAGGTGGGAAAGTGCTTAGCACTCAAAGGGTTAACAGCTTTGCTGTGGTGCTCTGTGCCTCCTCCTGCTGGCCAGGAGTGATATTCCCAACAGTAATCGATGATGATCCATGGACTCACCATGTCATTAGAAAGAAATTAAGGTAGTAAATACTTCATGGACCTATATATAGGTATTGATATCACAGAGTTATAAATAAATGATAATGGCACCATATGTCATGATGTTCAGTACAATAAATATTTGCACATATTATAGTAAGTTGTGTACCCTGTAAACTACATAAGTATGTGTCTGAGGTGTACAGCTGCTTTAAGGTCTTTGGGAAAAACCTGCATATAGGATGTTATTATTAGGAATAAGTGATTACCCCTCTAAAAACTTTGATAAATAAAGCATATAGGACCTTATAAGCAGAGAGTTTAACAAGAGTATGAAACTCAATAAAAGCAGCTATTCTGCCATTGCCTTGTGCAAGCTATTTTTAAAGTGAAGGTAAACTTTGGTGAATGAAAGTCCATTTTTTAAAAATACTATTAAAAACAGGGGCACTTTCATTCATAAAAGTTTACAAATCAGACGTTTTGATTAAAAACTTACCTTTGTTTCTTTTCACAGCTACAGCAGCTTTCCCCTCCTGGAAATCCTCTCTTCACACGTCAGCAATGACTAAACCGGCTTCCTTCAATCATGGCTTTCCCCCCAGGGTGGTTATTGCCTGAGGCCATGCTGTGATTGGAGGAAGCCGGATTAGTCATTGCTGACGTGTGAAGAGAGGATTTCCAGGAGGGGAAAGCTGCTCTGGCTGCGAAAAAAACAAAGGTAAGTTTTTAATCAAAACGGCTGATTTGTAAACTTTGATGAATGAAAGTGCCCCTATTTTTAATAGTATTTTTAAAAAACGGCCTTTTATTCATCAAAGTTTACCTTCACTTTAAACTCAGGGGTAAAGTTAGTAGTAGCCCCATGAGTAACATACACAGGACATAAGTAGAAGGTTGCGGCTGAATTGTACGCAAAAATTGAGGTACACTGTAAACAGTAAACTGTCACAAAGTTGGTTGACCTGGCACAGTTTAGTATTATTTGTAGATTAGGCTTTTTTGGGGAGGGGTGGAGGTTACTTTTATTGTAGAATGGATTTGTAGTTTTTTGTTGAAATATAGCTATGTCACTTAAGGGCAATGTCGAAAAAAAAGCCCTTCTAAGGGCTATTGTTATAGTAACTTTTAGTGTTAGTTTAGAGCAGTGCTTTCCAAACTGTGTGTCGGGACACACTAGTGTGTCGGCAGAAGTGTGTAGGTGTGTTCCTGCTTCAGCACAAATTTTTTTAAACTTTTTTGGGGGGTTTCTGACTTTCCACCTGCTTGCTACGCATATCACATGGTTGACACATGATTGATACCTAGAGGGTCACAGATCATCTTAACCTATTGCCGCAGCTCAGTGGAACTGAAACTATTCCAATTGGCGGCACATTGGCTCCTGACTGCACGTGTAGTCTCCTTAATTGGCTTGTGACTGCATGTGTAGTCAGTGAGTGTGACAGCAGTGTGTTTGCAGTGCGGGCAGTAGTCAATCGGATTCACAGAGGGCAGCAGCTTAAACACTGAGCTGAAGTCAGTGAGGTTTTTTGCAGCTAGCTCCCAGTAGTGTATTGCTGCTCCTACTCGTTATATATGGATAGGAAGTTGAAGCTTAAAAATGCTTGCTGATGAAATGCGAGTGTCTTTATCTAATATTCCACCAAATATTCCGAAATTGTGTTCATCCCATCAACCTCATACATCCCATTAAAATAATAAGTAGGTATTGGTGTAGTTATTATAAACTTTTTTTAATTCTTGCACATACATACTGTTACTTGTAAATACATTTAGTTATTATATAATTTATGTATGTGTCCGTATCTCTTAAAACAAGTTAGTTTAACCTCCTTTTTGCTAGTACAACTGATTTACTGTGTCACGAAATGATGTAGGGCTAAAAAGTGTAAACAAAAAAAATTTCAGAGAACCTCAAGAATGGGGTTTATTAGCAATCATTCCTACTTTTAAGTAAATATTTTAAAAAATTGAATTTTTAATTAGTCAAAGTTAAAAATTATTATTTAACATGGCAGCCTTATTTACAGATAATACCCAATAAACTTAACAAACTAAAGTCACCTTTTCCCCCTGTTTCCTGGCCGATAACTGCTCCCTCGGCTTCAGGTGACAGGGACAAGAGACAAACTATAAAGTTAAGAAGTTAAAACTAAAGAGTGCACCGAGGTGCTTACTTAGTACACACAAACGCGTTTCAGCTGTTAGTAGCAGCCTTTGTCAATGTGGCAAAGACAAAGAGTTCTCTACCCCCCTGGGCTAAAAAGTGTGTCACCAACATGAAAAGTTTGGAAAGCTCTGGTTTAGAGTTTTGTGGTGTGGTGTGTTGTTTTTTTGTTGTTTTTTTAAAAGGGGGCCTTAGTTTTAGTACAGGTATAACTGTTTTTTTCTTTATTTGTGTTAGTGTTGTTTTTCTTTCTGTAATGTTAGATTTTGTTATTTTTTGTAAATTTAGTGTTTGTTATTTTTTGTAACTTAGGGAGTTAGGCGTTAGGTAGTAAAGTAGTGTAGTGGTAGTTTGTGTTGGTGGGTAGTGACGGTATAGGGGTTAATAGGTTAGGGGGTATTGGCAGTATAAGGGTTAAATAGTGTAGGGGGTGTCTGCGGTGGGATATTGGTGGTTTAGGGGTTAATAAAGTAGGAAGTTTATTGTGGTGGCCTATTGGTGTTATAGGGGTTAAGTAGTGTAGGGGGTGTTTGTGGTGGGCTATTGGCGCTTTAGAGTTTATTATAATTATATTATATTGTAAATCTGCTGGGTCTGCTAAAGAAAACAATATATAATTTGTGTCGGTCTCTCACTGAAATTTGAATTACAATACAGTTTAAATGTAGGTGGCACCCAGCACTGGGGTGAAAAAAGGCTTGGTAGCAAAAGAGTTAAAAGGAAATCTATGTTTACCTGATAAATTGATTTCTTCTAAGATACGACGAGTCCACGGATTCATCCTTTACTTGTGGGATATTATCCTCCTGCTAACAGGAAGTGGCAAAGAGCACCACAGCAGAGTTGTCTATATAGCTCTTCCCTTGAATCCACCCCCCAGTCATTCGACCGAAGGTATAGGAAGAAAAAGGAGAAACTAAGAGGTGCAGAGGTGACTGAAGTTTTAAACAAAAAAATATAATCTGTCTTAAATTGACAGGGTGGGCCGTGGACTCGTATCTTAGAAGAAATCAATTTATCAGGTAAGCATAAATTTCCTTTTCTTCTATAAGATACGACGAGTCCACGGATTCATCCTTTACTTGTGGGATACAATACCA
>NC_069506.1:217247893-217280393 GCF_027579735.1 Bombina bombina
GAACATTGGCTTTCCTCAATCTCAGAGATGTTAAAACAGGCTAGAAAACACTTTATTTAGTGAAAAAAAATAATCTGAAAAAACGGTACTGAACCTTTAAGAGGAAAAAAAAGCATAACATTTTTCCAAAACTGCTTTAAAATGATAAAATTATCAAAATTTTATTATATATGTATCCTAACTTGCCAGCTGAGGTTACACCACAAGAAAAGGATCACTTAACTGTTATGTACAAAAACGTTAGACAAAAAAACGTTATGATTAGCCAAAAAAAAAACCTGCACCTCGCCACAGCCCTGCTGTGGCGCCTACTTGCCCTCAGGGGTCTGCAAAATCAGTTTAACCCTTCAATTAGGCCCAAACTTTCCTGAAAGGCCCACCGGAGCTGGAGCTTGCTGCTTGCATGGGGAATACAACTGCGCAACTGAGGCGCGAAAATAGGCCCCGCCCATCCACTTTGATGTCTCACAGCCTTGCAAAAGAACCGCTACAAAGTGGTCTAAAAACCTAGCCATGTGGGTTCATATACCCAAGTCTAACTGAAGCCATGTGCACCCTCCATTGCCAAAATAAATGAAAACGTTTGTCACAAAAAACGTTACCTCCCAACATATAATCGTTTGCCCACAAACATTATGTTATCAGTGTCAACCATTTTTTACAGCCCAACATACAGGTCCAGTAATACCCTTCTCTATCACAATAGGATTACTGCTTACCCCTTCCCTCATGGGGATACTGTCAGCCAATTCTGAAATAACACAGTCTCTCCAGAAAAAAATGACTGAACATACCTCAATGCTTGTAAGCATGAAAAACATTCCTCACACTGAAGTTTCTTAAGTACTCCTCAGCCATTCTGTGGGAACTACTCTGGATCTTAGTGACAACTGCTAAGATTATCAGTCTCCAGGCAGAAATCTTCATCCATCTGCTGTCTGGGAAAAAATAGCACTCACCGGTACCATTTAAAATAAAAAAGTCTTGCTTGAAGAAAATAAAAAACAGAATTTATGTTTACCTGATAAATTTCTTTCTCCTACGGTGTATCCGGTCCACGGCTTCATCCTTACTTGTGGGATATTCTCAATCCCTACAGGAAGTGGCAAAGAGAGCACACAGCAGAGCTGTCCATATAGCTCCCCTCAGGCTCCGCCCCCCCAGTCATTCGACCGACGGTTAGGAGAAAAAGGAGAACCATAGTGTGCAGTGGTGACTGTAGTTTACAAAAATAAAATTTAAACCTGACCAAATGCCAGGGTGGGCCGTGGACCGGATACACCGTAGGAGAAAGAAATTTATCAGGTAAACAAATTCTGTTTTCTCCTACATTGGTGTATCCGGTCCACGGCTTCATCCTTACTTGTGGGAACCAATACCAAAGCTTTAGGACACGGATGAAGGGAGGGAACAAGTCAGGTAACCTAAACGGAAGGCACCACTGCTTGTAAAACCTCTCTCTTAAAAATAGCCTCCGAAGAAGCAAAAGTATCAAATTTGTAAAATTTGGCAAATGTATGCAGTGAAGACCAAGTCGCTGCCTTACAGATCTGTTCAACAGAAGCCTAATTCTTGAAAGCCCATGTGGAAGCCACAGCTCTAGTAGAGTGAGCTGTAATTCGTTCAGGAGGCTGCCTTCCAGCAGTCTCATAAGCCAACCGGATGATGCTTTTCAGCCAGAAAGACAGAGAGGTCGCAGTCGCCTTTTGACCTCTCCTCTTGCCAGAATAGACGACAAACAAGGACGATATTTGTCTGAAGTCTTTAGTTGCTTTTAGATAAAACTTCAAAGCACGAACCACATCAAGATTGTGTAACAGACGTTCCTTGTTAGAAACTGGATTAGGACACAGAGAAGGAACAACTATTTCCTGGTTAATATTCTTATTGGAAACCACTTTTGGAAGAAAACCAGGTTTGGTACGTAAAACGACCTTATCTGTATGAAATATCAGAAAGGGTGAATTACACTGCAAAGCAGACAATTCAGAAACAAAACTTTCCAAGATAGTAACTTAATATCTATGGAATGTAGAGGTTCAAACGGAACCCCTTGAAGAACTGAAAAAACTAAATTTAGACTCCATGGAGGAGCTACAGGTCTGTAGACAGGCTTGATTCTGACTAAAGCCTGTACAAACGGCTGAACATCTGGCACGGCTGCCATACGCTTGTGCAACAAAACAGACAGAGCAGATATCTGTCCTTTTAAGGAACTAGCTGACAGACCTTTCTCCAATCCTTCTTGGAGAAAAGATAGTATCCTTGGAATCCTAATCTTACTCCATGAGTAACCCTTGGATTCGCCCCAGCAAAGATATTTCTGCCATATCTTATGGTAAATTTTCCTGGTGACAGGCTTTCTAGCCTGAATCAGAGTATCTATAACTGATTCCGAAAACCCACGCTTAGCTAGAATCAAGCGTTCAATCTCCAAGCAGTCAGTTGCAGAGAAACTAGGTTTGGATGTTCGAATGGACCTTGGATTAGAAGGTCCTGCCTCAAAGGTAGCTTCCATGGTGGAACCGATGACATATTCACCAGGTCTGCATACCAAGTCCTGCGTGGCCACGCAGGAGCTATTAGAATTACTGAAGCCTTCTCCTGTTTGATCCTGGCTACTAGCCGGGGGAGAAGAGGAAACTGTGGAAAGACATAAGCTAGATTGAACGACCAAGGCGCCACTAAGGCATCTACCAATGTCGCCTTGGGATCCCTGGACCTGGACCCGTAACGTGGAACTTTGGAGTTCTGACGTGACGCCATCAGATCCAGATCTGGAAGGCCCCATAGTTGAGTTAACTGGGCAAAAACCTCCGGGTGAAGTTCCCACTCCCCCGGATGGAAAGTCTGACGACTCAGATAATCCGCTTCCCAGTTGTCCACTCCTGGGATGTTAATTGCTGATAGATGGCAGGAGTGATCCTCTGTCCATTTAATGATCTTGGATACCTCCCTCATCGCCAGGGAACTCTTTGTTCCTCCCTGATGATTGATGTATGCTACAGTCGTCATGTTGTCCGACTGAAATCTGATGAATTTGGCCTCCGCTAGTTGAGGCCATGCCTGGAGCGCATTGAATATCGCTCTCAATTCCAAAATGTTTATCGGGAGAAGAGATTCTTCCCGAGACCAAAGACCCTGAGCTTTCACGGACTCCCAGACCGCACCCCAGCCTAGGAGGCTGGCGTCGGTCGTGACAATGATCCACTCCGGTCTGCGGAAACTCATTCCCTGAGACAGGTGATCCTGAGACAACCACCAGAGGAGTGAGTCTCTGGTTTTCTGGTCCTTTGTATCTGGGGAGACAAATCTGCATAATCCCCATTCCACTGTTTGAGCATGCACAGTTGCAGTGGTCTTAAATGAATTCGAGCAAAGGGAACCACGTCCATTGCCGCAACCATTAGTCCTATTACCTCCATGCACTGAGCTATGGAGGGTTGAGGAATGGATTGAAGAACTCGACAAGTGTTCAAAAGTTTTAACTTCCTGACCTCCATCTTCATTTCTACCGAGTCTATTATTGTTCCCAGGAAGGGAACCCTTGTGAACGGGGACAGAGAACTCTTTTCTATGTTCACCTTCCACCCGTGAGACCTTAGAAAGGCTAGAACAATGTCCGTATGAGCCTTTGTTTTGTGAAAGGACGACGCTTGTATTAAGATGTCGTCTAGGTAAGGTGCTACTGCAATGCCCCTTGGCCTTAGCACCGCTAGAAGGGACCCTAGCACCTTTGTGAAAATTCTGGGGGCAGTGGCCAATCCGAAGGGAAGAGCCACGAACTGGTAATGCTTGTCCAGAAAGGCGAACCTTAGGAACTGATGGTGATCTTTGTGGATAGGAATATGCAGGTACGCATCCTTCAAGTCCACGGTAGTCATATATTGACCCTCCTGGATCGTTGGTAAAATTATCCGAATGGTTTCCATTTTGAATGATGGAACTCTGAGGAATTTGTTTAGGATTTTTAAATCCAGAATTGGCCTGAAAGTTCCTTCCTTTTTGGGAACTACAAACAGGTTTGCGTAAAACCCAGTCCTTGTTCTGCTGTTGGCACTGTGTGTATCACTCCCATTTTTAAAAGGTCTTCTACGCAATGTAAGAATGCCTGTCTCTTTATCTGGTCTAAAGATAAGCAAGACATGTGGAACCTTCCCTTTGGAGGAAAGTCCTTTAATTCCAGAAGATACCCCTGAGAGACAATTTCTAGTGCCCAGGGGTCCGGAACATCTCTTGCCCAAGCCTGAGCAAAGAGAGAAAGTCTGCCCCCTACTAGATCCGGTCCCGGATCAGGGGCTACCCCTTCATGCTGTCTTGGTAGCAGCAGCAGGCTTCTTGGCCTGTTTACCCTTGTTCCAGCCTTGCAATGGTTTCCATGCTGGTTTGGGTTGGGATGTGTTACCCTCATGCCTAGTGGCTGTAGAGGTAGAAGCAGGTCCGTTCCTGAAATTGCGAAAGGAACGAAAATTAAACTTATTTTTAGCTTTGAAAGGTCTATCCTGTGGAAGGGCATGGCCCTTTCCCCCAGTGATATCTGAAATAATTTCTTTCAACTCTGGCCCGAATAGGGTCTTACCCTTGAAAGGAATATTAAGCAATTTTGTTTTGGACGACACATCCGCCGACCAAGATTTTAGCCAAAGCGCTCTGCGCGCCACGATTGCGAAACCAGAATTTTTCGCCGCTAATTTAGCTAACTGCAAAGCGGCATCTGTAATGAAAGAATTAGCCAACTTCAGGGCGTGAATTCTGTCCATAACTTAATCATAAGAAGTCTCCTTCTGGAGCGAGTTTTCTAGTTCCTCAAACCAAAAAGCAGCTGCCGTGGTTACAGGAATAATGCAAGAAATTGGTTGAAGAAGAAAACCTTGTTGAACAAAAATTTTCTTAAGTAAACCTTCTAATTTTTTATCCATAGGATCTTTGAAAGCGCAACTGTCTTCTATTGGTATAGTCGTGCGCTTAGCTAGCGTTGAAACTGCCCCCTCTACCTTAGGGACCGTCTGCCACGTGTCCCTTCTGGGGTCAACAATTGGGAACATTTTCTTAAATATAGGAGGGGGAACAAAAAGGTACACCTGGCTTCTCCCACTCCTTATTCACGATATCCGCCACCCTCTTAGGTATCGGAAACGCATCAGAGTGTACTGGGACCTCTAAGAATTTGTCCATTTTACACAATTTTCTGGGACCACCAAAGGGTCACAATCATCAAGTGTAGCTAAGACCTCCTTAAGTAGGGCGCGGAGGTGTTCTAGCTTAAATTTAAATGCTATGGTATCAGGCTCTGCCTGCTGAGAAACTTTTCCTGTGTCAGAAATTTCTCCCTCAGACAGGCCCTCCCTCACCGCCAAGTCAGATTGATGTGAGGGCACTACAGATAAATTATCCTCTGCGTCTGCTTGCTCATTTTCTGTATTTAAAACTGAGCAATCACGCTTCCTTGGAAAAGCTGGCAGTTTGGATAAAAATGCTGCGAGAGAATTATCCATTACTGCTGCTAACTGTTGCATAGTAATCGCAATTGGTGCGCTAGATGTACTGGGCATCGCTTGCGCGGGTATCAGGTTCCTTGGTTATTTGAATCACAACTGCAGAGTCTAAATAAATGATATTTGTTTCACAACTGAAGTACAGGCTATTATATCAGCATAGACTGTTTTACTCAGTGATTTTTATAAGGAAAGGCAGTAAGACCTTATATGGTTATATATTATTGGTATACCATATAAATAATAAGATACTGAAAATAATTATTAGTATTAATAACAACTTTTGACATTGGTATAACTCAAGCCCAAATGTGAGAGATAGTGTTCATTGTAATAAGCACTGAAGCGTGAGAGATACGAGACACACAGACTGCAGGTGCTGACAGGGGCGTGTCCTGCTGCGGGACACAGCACACTGAATAATGCTTGCAGCGTGGATATCTGAACACAGACCTGTGAGACACGCTGAGTTGCAAGGAGCTGTATAGCACGCTGAGATGAGTGTAGCTGTGTGACGTCACGTAAAGTCCGTTACTGTCCGGTATGAGAATGAATCAAAGAAAGTTCATATCATTAACATGAAACATACGTTGCAAATGGTAGTAATATCTGAGAGACAAAGTCAATTTAGAAAAGTTCAAGAGAAAACATGACATTTGAAAATTAGCCATTACTTTAGGGTTCCAAGGTAAATTAGATTTGATACAAATACCGTAGCGGTAGTAGGTAGAATTCTTCTGTTGGAAATTAAGTAGCAATTCCTGTAGAGATGTAGAGTTGAAATAAATTAATACTTCTTGGAATAGTAAACTTCAGGATGAATGAGACTAGTTGTTATTAGTCCCTTTATGAGACCAAACTGCAGCTGGTATTTGTAATCCAGAGCACTGGTTTTAGCAAACAATACTCAACAACTAAGCACTTGTTTAGGGCGGGGTGATGTCTTAAGTACAGGTGAGGAAGGTGAGTTGAGGCAAAAGGTAAAAGCAGGACTGGAATCCTTACAGATCCCCCCCCTCAAGCAAGCCGACCACGGGTTGAAATTTAGGTCTACTTGGATAGCGTCTATGGAAACGAGCAATAAGGTTCGGAGCATTAATGTGTGTATGAGGTTCCCAAGTGTCATCCTCTGGGGCGAACCCTTTCCATCGGACCAGATACTGTAATTCTCCATTATAATGTCTTGAGTCCAAGAGATCATAAACTTCATAGACATCAGTGCCCAATTGAATAGGAGAAGGGGGTAAAAGAGGTGCATCAGGCTTATCTCCTAAGTAGGGTTTCAATAATGATACATGGAAAGTTGGGTGGATGGGTAAAGAATCAGGTAGGTCAAGCCGGACGGCATTTTCATTGATGATGTGTAGAATTTTGAATGGGCCAAGGAACAACCCAGCCAATTTTTTACTTGGTAAGTGCATTTTAATGTTTTTGGAAGATAACCAAACATAGTCCCCTATGGAATATTTCGGAGAAGCTCTACGTCGTAAATCATAAAATTTCTTCTGAGAAGCCTGAGCTTGTTTGATGTTATCACGTAAGTGTAGGAAATTTTCTGCTATGTTTTGTGTCAACACATCAACAGATGGTGAATCATGTGTAGAGGTCGTTTGGATAGTGAATCTTGGGTTAAAACCATAATTGGCGAAAAAGGGAGAGTAATTTGTAGTGCTGTTAATGGTATTATTATAAGCAAATTCAGCCATAGAGAGAAAAGAAGTCCATTTATTTTGATGATATGAGCAATAGCAACGTAGATATTGCTAAAGCCACTGATTAAGTCTCTCAGTTTGGCCATTAGTCTGAGGGTGGAAGGCTGTGCTTAACCTTTGATCGATTTGGAGTGCTTTAGTGAGTGCTTTCCAGAAGCGTGAAGTGAATTGGGTTCCTCTATCAGTAGTTAAAATGGAGGGTAACCCGTGGTATCGTACAATGTGGTTTAGAAATAAGTATGCTGTTTCAATGGAAGTGGGTAACTTGTGATAAGGAATAAAATGTGCCATTTTAGTAAAATGATCTGTAACAACTAAAATGGTAGTTTGTCCGGAACTAGGTGGTAAATCAACTATAAAATCCATTCCCAAATGAGACCAAGGAGAATCTGGTACTTCCAGAGGAATCAAATAGCCATAGGGAGGTCTCCTTTCTGGTTTCGATACTGTACAGGTTGTACAATGTTGTATATATTCCTTTATACTGGTTTTCATCGATGGCCACCAGTAACTTCTGGCGATGAGCTCATGAGTACGTTTGATACTTGGATGCCCAATTAGTGGGGGGTCATGATGTTCTTTGATTATTTTCTGTCTGAAACGTTCTGGAATATATAGTTTAGAACCATGAAAGTAAAAACCATTCTGGAGGCTTAGGCTATCTAGTAGGGTTTGGTCTTCTGAAGATAGATCAGATTGGTATTCCTTATCTTGTTGAGATAAGATAGCAAGGAAACGAGTAGGGGGAAGAATGCTAGTAGGAGAGTCTTCTTGTACAGGTCTTGAATCTCGTCGAGAGAGTGCATCTGCCTTCCCATTTTTTGATCCCGGCCTGTACATGATTTGAAAATTGAAACGACTAAAGTAGAGACTCCATCTCACTTGACGTCCAGATAAAGTTTTGTTATTTTGTAGATATTCCAAATTCCGGTGATCAGTGTAAATCACTATAGGTAGTGAGGTACCTTCAAGAAGATGTCTCCAGAATTCAAAGGCTCTTTTAATGGCTAGAAGTTCCTTGTCCCCAATGGAATAGTTGATCTCTGCTGAAGTCATAATTTTTGAATAGAACACAACTGGGTGTAGTGGTTCTTTAGGAGACTGTCTTTGGGAGAGGACAGCGCCAAGAGCATAATCTGAAGAATCCACCTCTAGGGTATACTGAAGGTTTGGATCAGGATATTTCAGAATGGGAGCAGATGAAAAGGATTTCTTCAGGAAGTTGAAAGCATCATCCTGTTCTTTAGTCCACTGGAAAGTGCAGTTAGCACTAGTTAATTTAGTCAGAGGTTTCGCAATTTTTGAGAAATTGCGAATGAACTTTCTGTAATAGTTACTGAAGCCAAGAAACTTTTGTAGTTCTTTACGTGTTGAAGGTGTGGGCCAGGATTTTACTGCTTCCACTTTGTTATCTTGCATTTGAATCCCATTTGGGCTGATGGAGTAACCCAGGAACTCTATTTTGTTGGTGTGAAAAATACATTTTTCCAATTTGGCGTAGAGCCGATGGACTTGGAGTCTTGCTAAAACCCAACTAACATGTTTGATATGTTCTTCTAGATTTGTGGAATAGATTAGAATGTCATCTAGGTAGACAACAACACATGTGTCAAGGAGATCATGGAAAATGTCATTAATAAAGAACTGCAAAGTTGCGGGTGCGTTGGTTAAGCCAAAGGGCATAACTAGATATTCAAACAACCCATACCTAGTTCTAAAAGCGGTAAGCCACTCATCCCCCTCTCGGATACGCACTAAATTGTACGCCCCTCTCAAATCTAATTTAGTAAAAATCTGAGCATGCCTGAGTCTTTCTATGAGTTCAGGAATGAGGGGGAGAGGGTATCGTTTTTTTATGGTGATTTTGTTCAATTGTCTGAAGTCAATGATAGGACGAAGAGATTGGTCTTTGTTCCGCACAAAAAAACATTCCTGCACCAGCAGGAGAAACCGAAGGACGGATAAACCCTTTCTTTAGATTTTCATCTAGGTAAGTCTTTAGATGATCCAGTTCTGGTTGACAGAGTGGGTATAAATGTCCGATAGGTGGTGTGGTTCCAGGTTTCAATTCAATAGGGCAGTCATAGATTCTGTGTGGGGGAAGGGTGTCTGCTTCCTTCTTACTGAAGACTTCAGAGAACTGCTTGTACATTTCTGGTATCAGAGTTTCTGATGTGGAGGATAAACTGTGAAGAAAGGTTCTATGACAAGTCTGTTGGCAGAAATCAGAATTTAATTGAACATTTAAGTGATTACATCAAAGGTGAGATGTTCATGATGTGTTTTTAATGTGGTGACAGAGAGCGGGATGGTGTGATGTGTAATGGGCCCTGATGATATCTCAGAGCCATCAACCACACGAAGGAAAATAGGAGACAACATTTTTATCAATGGTATTTTATTTTTTGAAACCAGAGAACTGTCAATGTAGTTTCCTTGTGCTCCTGTATCTAAGATGGCTGGAATGGTCACTTGCTTATTTGCCCACTGTAGAGAAAGAAGTAGAGAACAATGAAGAGGGTTGTTATGCTTTAACTGGAGAGAAAGATTGGTATGGTACTTACTCTTCTTGTTCTGTGGCAAAGAGGGGCAATCCTTTAAAGTATGAGATGAGGATGTGCAATACATGCAGAGGCCTCTAGTCTTCCTTCTGATGCGTTCTTCAGGAGTTAGAGGTCCTCTAATAAAACTTATATCCATTGCTTCAGCACCAGTTGAACCAGTATGCGAACTGTTAGAAGTGGGATGGTTTAGAACCTTATCCTTCTTGTAAACAATTTCAGGGTATTGACGTTTAAATCTTCTTTCACGTAATCTCCTATCAATTTGCCTGCTGAGCTTCATAAGGCCTTCCAATGTTTCAGGCAACTCAGTTAGGGCTAATTCATCTTTTACTGCGTCAGAGAGTCCAAGCCTGAACTGGTTTTTTAAGGCAATGGCGTTCCATTGAGAGTCAATAGAATATTGCTTGAATTCTGTTATGTAACATTCAACAGGTTTGATACCTTGTTTTAGATTCCTCATCTTTTTCTCAGCAGTATACTGTAGGTTAGAATCATAGTATAATTCATCCATGATATCCAGAAAAGATGAAAAAGATGAGAGAACTGTATTATTTGTCTCAAAGAGAGTGTCTGCCCAAATGCGAGGTTCACCTCTTAAATAGCTTATCATTGTAAGGACTTTAACCCTATCATTTGGGTATGTTCTAGGTTTAAGGGTGAAATTAAGCAGACAAGCATTTTTAAATTGACGGTATAAATTCCTATCTCCATTGAAAAAATCTGGAGGTGCAATAAATGGTTCTGACAGATTGTCAGGAAGGCTCTGTTTAGTAGAGACAGTATCTTTTATTACTTTTCTTAAAGTTTCATTTTCTAATTGTAACTCTCTAAAGGCTTGACTAAGTTGGTCAACTCTTTGTGTTAAATTATAAACAATTTGAGGAAGCTCTGCTGGATCCATTATATATGGCTTAGTTGTTATATCAGGTTCCTTGGTTATTTGAATCACAACTGCAGAGTCTAAATAAATTATATTTGTTTCACAACTGAAGTACAGGCTATTATATCAGCATAGACTGTTTTACTCAGAGTGATTTTTATAAGGAAAGGCAGTAAGACCTTATATGGTTATATATTATTGGTATACCATATAAATAATAAGATACTGAAAATAATTATTAGTATTAATAACAACTTTTGACATTGGTATAACTCAAGCCCAAATGTGAGAGATAGTGTTCATTGTAATAAGCACTGAAGCGTGAGAGATATGAGACACACAGACTGCAGGTGCTGACAGGGGCGTGTCCTGCTGCGGGACACAGCACACTGAATAATGCTTGCAGCGTGGATATCTGAACACAGACCAGTGAGTGTAATAAGAGCTGTGAGACACGCCGAGTTGCAAGGAGCTGTATAGCACGCTGAGATGAGTGTAGCTGTGTGACGTCACGTAAAGTCCGTTACTGTCCGGTATGAGAATGAATCAAAGAAAGTTCATATCATTAACATGAAACATACGTTGCAAATGGTAGTAATATCTGAGAGACAAAGTCAATTTAGAAAAGTTCAAGAGAAAACATGACATTTGAAAATTAGCCATTACTTTAGGGTTCCAAGGTAAATTAGATTTGATACAAATACCGTAGCGGTAGTAGGTAGAATTCTTCTGTTGGAAATTAAGTAGCAATTCCTGTAGAGATGTAGAGTTGAAATAAATTAATACTTCTTGGAATAGTAAACTTCAGGATGAATGAGACTAGTTGTTATTAGTCCCTTTATGAGACCAAACTGCAGCTGGTATTTGTAATCCAAATGTTATAGTAGTAAAAGTAAATCTTCTCTTGATAAGAATGTAGCTTATAAGAAACAGAGCACTGGTTTTAGCAAACAATACTCAACAACTAAGCACTTGTTTGGGGCGGGGTGATGCCTTAAGTACAGGTGAGGAAGGTGAGTTGAGGCAAAAGGTAAAAGCAGGACTGGAATCCTTACAGCGGGCATAGCTGGTGTTGACACAGAAGGAGGGGATAGCGGGCTATCCTCACTATCTTCAGCTAAAGAATCATCTTGGGCTACATCTTTAAGCGTGATTGTACGGTCCTTAAGCTGTTTGGACGCTATGGCACACTTCACACATAAATTTAATGGGGGAACCACCTTGGCCTTTAAACATACAGAACATAGGCTATCTGAAGGGTCATACATGTTTGACAGACTTAGACAGAACTTCAATGCAATAAAAATTATTTTTGACAAAAACGTTACTGTCTCTTTAAATAATAAAAGTGCACACTTTATTACTGAAACATCAAAAAACCATCAAATAAACATCCGATTTTAATGAAATTTTCACCAGTGTCTTAATGCTTTGAAAAGATTGCACACAAATTTTCAGACCAATTAACCCCTTAATGCCCAAACCGGAGCTATAACAGCAGTTAACCGGTTAAAAACACTACAGTACAATGCCACAGCCTCTACTGTGGCTTTTACCTTTCTTAGGGATTATTTAAGTAGGAAATAAGCCTCTCTGAAATCCTTTCTGATGTCTCTGGACTCCCCACGAGAAGCTGCATGAACTGCCTAGTGAAAACAACTGCGCAATTGAGGCGCGAAAATGAGGCCTCCTCCCTCTTCATTCCAGAGTGGAGGGGTCTTTTTGACTAGATTAGGTGTCTAAATAAGTGCCAGGCGCCCCATAAGTGTTTCAAAGTCTGAAAAAACACTTAATTTATACTGAAAACATGCTAAAAAGCAATCGATTTAGCCCACAATAGTGTCAACCAGCATAGAGCCCTTAATATAAGCCATTATTTTATACAGAGTCTAAGAAAAATGGCTTACCTATCCCTGAGGGGATTTCTGACAGTCTTCTAGCATTACTTGGTCTTGTTAGAAAAATTACTGATCATACCTGAAGCAGTTAAGCCTGCAAACTGTTCCCCCCAACTGAAGTTCTCTGGTATTCAACAGTCCTGCGTGGGAACAGCAATGGATTTTAGTTACTGGTGCTAAAATCATATTCCTCTCAGCAGAAATCTTCATCACTTTCTGCTGCAGAGTAAATAGTACAAGCCGGCACTATTTTAAAATAACAAACTCTTGATAGAAGAAATAAAAAACTACAACTAACACCACATACTCTTTACCACCCCCGTGGAGATGCTACTAGTTAGAGCGGCAAAGAGAATGACTGGGGGGGCGGAGCCTGAGGGGAGCTATATGGACAGCTCTGCTGTGTGCTCTCTTTGCCACTTCCTGTAGGGATTGAGAATATCCCACAAGTAAGGATGAAGCCGTGGACCGGATACACCAATGTAGGAGAAAACAGAATTTATGTTTACCTGATAAATTACTTTCTCCAACGGTGTGTCCGGTCCACGGCGTCATCCTTACTTGTGGGATATTCTCTTCCCCAACAGGAAATGGCAAAGAGCCCAGCAAAGCTGGTCACATGATCCCTCCTAGGCTCCGCCTACCCCAGTCATTCGACCGACGTTAAGGAGGAATATTTGCATAGGAGAAACCATATGGTACCGTGGTGACTGTAGTTAAAGAAAATAAATTATCAGACCTGATTAAAAAAACCAGGGCGGGCCGTGGACCGGACACACCGTTGGAGAAAGTAATTTATCAGGTAAACATAAATTCTGTTTTCTCCAACATAGGTGTGTCCGGTCCACGGCGTCATCCTTACTTGTGGGAACCAATACCAAAGCTTTAGGACACGGATGAAGGGAGGGAGCAAATCAGGTCACCTAAATGGAAGGCACCACGGCTTGCAAAACCTTTCTCCCAAAAATAGCCTCAGAAGAAGCAAAAGTATCAAACTTGTAAAATTTGGTAAAAGTGTGCAGTGAAGACCAAGTCGCTGCCCTACATATCTGATCAACAGAAGCCTCGTTCTTGAAGGCCCATGTGGAGGCCACAGCCCTAGTGGAATGAGCTGTGATTCTTTCGGGAGGCTGCCGTCCGGCAGTCTCGTAAGCCAATCTGATGATGCTTTTAATCCAAAAAGAAAGAGAGGTAGAAGTTGCTTTTTGACCTCTCCTTTTACCGGAATAAACAACAAACAAGGAAGATGTTTGTCTAAAATCCTTTGTAGCATCTAAATAGAATTTTAGAGCACGAACAACATCCAAATTGTGCAACAATCGTTCCTTCTTTGAAACTGGTTTCGGACACAGAGAAGGTACGATAATCTCCTGGTTAATGTTTTTGTTAGAAACAACTTTTGGAAGAAAACCAGGTTTAGTACGTAAAACCACCTTATCTGCATGGAACACCAGATAAGGAGGAGAACACTGCAGAGCAGATAATTCTGAAACTCTTCTAGCAGAAGAAATTGCAACTAAAAACAAAACTTTCCAAGATAATAACTTAATATCAACGGAATGTAAGGGTTCAAACGGAACCCCCTGAAGAACTGAAAGAACCAAATTGAGACTCCAAGGAGGAGTCAAAGGTTTGTAAACAGGCTTAATTCTAACCAGAGCCTGAACAAAGGCTTGAACATCTGGCACAGCTGCCAGCTTTTTGCGAAGTAACACAGACAAGGCAGAAATCTGTCCCTTCAGGGAACTTGCAGATAATCCTTTTTCCAATCCTTCTTGAAGGAAGGATAGAATCCTAGGAATCTTAACCTTGTCCCAAGGGAATCCTTTAGATTCACACCAACAGATATATTTTTTCCAAATTTTGTGGTAAATCTTTCTAGTTACAGGCTTTCTGGCCTGAACAAGAGTATCGATAACAGAATCTGAGAACCCTCGCTTCGATAAGATCAAGCGTTCAATCTCCAAGCAGTCAGCTGGAGTGAAACCAGATTCGGATGTTCGAACGGACCCTGAACAAGAAGGTCTCGTCTCAAAGGTAGCTTCCAAGGTGGAGCCGATGACATATTCACCAGATCTGCATACCAAGTCCTGCGTGGCCACGCAGGAGCTATCAAGATCACCGACGCCCTCTCCTGATTGATCCTGGCTACCAGCCTGGGGATGAGAGGAAACGGCGGGAACACATAAGCTAGTTTGAAGGTCCAAGGTGCTACTAGTGCATCCACTAGAGCCGCCTTGGGATCCCTGGATCTGGACCCGTAGCAAGGAACTTTGAAGTTCTGACGAGAGGCCATCAGATCCATGTCTGGAATGCCCCACAGCTGAGTGACTTGGGCAAAGATTTCCGGATGGAGTTCCCACTCCCCCGGATGCAATGTCTGACGACTCAGAAAATCCGCTTCCCAATTTTCCACTCCTGGGATGTGGATAGCAGACAGGTGGCAGGAGTGAGACTCCGCCCATAGAATGATTTTGGTCACTTCTTCCATCGCTAGGGAACTCCTTGTTCCCCCCTGATGGTTGATGTACGCAACAGTTGTCATGTTGTCTGATTGAAACCGTATGAACTTGGCCCTCGCTAGCTGAGGCCAAGCCTTGAGAGCATTGAATATCGCTCTCAGCTCCAGAATATTTATCGGTAGAAGAGATTCTTCCCGAGACCAAAGACCCTGAGCTTTCAGGGATCCCCAGACCGCGCCCCAGCCCATCAGACTGGCGTCGGTCGTGACAATGACCCACTCTGGTCTGCGGAATGTCATCCCTTGTGACAGGTTGTCCAGGGACAGCCACCAACGGAGTGAGTCTCTGGTCCTCTGATTTACTTGTATCTTCGGAGACAAGTCTGTATAGTCCCCATTCCACTGACTGAGCATGCACAGTTGTAATGGTCTTAGATGAATGCGCGCAAAAGGAACTATGTCCATTGCCGCTACCATCAACCCGATCACTTCCATGCACTGAGCTATGGAAGGAAGAGGAACGGAATGAAGTATCCGACAAGAGTCTAGAAGTTTTGTTTTTCTGGCCTCTGTCAGGAAAATCCTCATTTCTAAGGAGTCTATTATTGTTCCCAAGAAGGGAACCCTTGTTGACGGAGATAGAGAACTCTTTTCCACGTTCACTTTCCATCCGTGAGATCTGAGAAAGGCCAGGACAATGTCCGTGTGAGCCTTTGCTTGAGGAAGGGACGACGCTTGAATCAGAATGTCGTCCAAGTAAGGTACTACAGCAATGCCCCTTGGTCTTAGCACAGCTAGAAGGGACCCTAGTACCTTTGTGAAAATCCTTGGAGCAGTGGCTAATCCGAAAGGAAGCGCCACGAACTGGTAATGTTTGTCCAGGAATGCGAACCTTAGGAACCGATGATGTTCCTTGTGGATAGGAATATGTAGATACGCATCCTTTAAATCCACCGTGGTCATGAATTGACCTTCCTGGATGGAAGGAAGAATAGTTCGAATGGTTTCCATCTTGAACGATGGAACCTTGAGAAACTTGTTTAAGATCTTGAGATCTAAGATTGGTCTGAACGTTCCCTCTTTTTTGGGAACTATGAACAGATTGGAGTAGAACCCCATCCCTTGTTCTCTTAATGGAACAGGATGAATCACTCCCATTTTTAACAGGTCTTCTACACAATGTAAGAATGCCTGTCTTTTTATGTGGTCTGAAGACAACTGAGACCTGTGGAACCTCCCCCTTGGGGGAAGTCCCTTGAATTCCAGAAGATAACCTTGGGAGACTATTTCTAGCGCCCAAGGATCCAGAACATCTCTTGCCCAAGCCTGAGCGAAGAGAGAGAGTCTGCCCCCCACCAGATCCGGTCCCGGATCGGGGGCCAACATTTCATGCTGTCTTGGTAGCAGTGGCAGGTTTCTTGGCCTGCTTTCCCTTGTTCCAGCCTTGCATTGGTCTCCAAGCTGGCTTGGCTTGAGAAGTATTACCCTCTTGCTTAGAGGACGTAGCACTTTGGGTTGGTCCGTTTCTACGAAAGGGACGAAAATTAGGTTTATTTTTTGCCTTAAAAGGCCGATCCTGAGGAAGGGCGTGGCCCTTACCCCCAGTGATATCAGAGATAATCTCTTTCAAGTCAGGGCCAAACAGCGTTTTCCCCTTGAAAGGAATGTTAAGTAGCTTGTTCTTGGAAGACGCATCAGCCGACCAAGATTTCAACCAAAGCGCTCTGCGCGCCACAATAGCAAACCCTGAATTCTTAGCCGCTAACCTAGCCAATTGCAAAGTGGCGTCTAGGGTGAAAGAATTAGCCAATTTGAGAGCATTGATTCTGTCCATAATCTCCTCATAAGGAGGAGAATCACTATCGACCGCCTTTATCAGCTCATCGAACCAGAAACATGCGGCTGTAGCGACAGGGACAATGCATGAAATTGGTTGTAGAAGGTAACCCTGCTGAACAAACATTTTCTTAAGCAAACCTTCTAATTTTTTATCCATAGGATCTTTGAAAGCACAACTATCCTCTATGGGTATAGCGGTGCGTTTGTTTAAAGTGGAAACCGCTCCCTCGACCTTGGGGACTGTCTGCCATAAGTCCTTTCTGGGGTCGACCATAGGAAACAATTTTTTAAATATGGGGGGAGGGACGAAAGGAATACCGGGCCTTTCCCATTCTTTATTAACAATGTCCGCCACCCGCTTGGGTATAGGAAAAGCTTCTGGGAGCCCCGGCACCTCTAGGAACTTGTCCATTTTACATAGTTTCTCTGGGATGACCAACTTGTCACAATCATCCAGAGTGGATAATACCTCCTTAAGCAGAATGCGGAGATGTTCCAACTTAAATTTAAATGCAATCACATCAGGTTCAGCTTGTTGAGAAATGTTCCCTGAATCAGTAATTTCTCCCTCAGACAAAACCTCCCTGGCCCCATCAGACTGGGTTAGGGGCCCTTCAGAAATATTATTATCAGCGTCGTCATGCTCTTCAGTATCTAAAACAGAGCAATCGCGCTTACGCTGATAAGTGTTCATTTTGGCTAAAATGTTTTTGACAGAATCATCCATTACAGCCGTTAATTGTTGCATAGTAAGGAGTATTGGCGCGCTAGATGTACTAGGGGCCTCCTGAGTGGGCAAGACTCGTGTAGACGAAGGAGGGAATGATGCAGTACCATGCTTACTCCCCTCACTTGAGGAATCATCTTGGGCATCATTGTCATTGTCACATAAATCACATTTATTTAAATGAATAGGAATTCTGGCTTCCCCACATTCAGAACACAGTCTATCTGGTAGTTCAGACATGTTAAACAGGCATAAACTTGATAACAAAGTACAAAAAACGTTTTAAAATAAAACCGTTACTGTCACTTTAAATTTTAAACTGAACACACTTTATTACTGCAATTGCGAAAAAACATGAAGGAATTGTTCAAAATTCACCAAATTTTCACCACAGTGTCTTAAAGCCTTAAAAGTATTGCACACCAAATTTGGAAGCTTTAACCCTTAAAATAACGGAACCGGAGCCGTTTTGAAGTTTAACCCCTTTACAGTCCCTGGTATCTGCTTTGCTGAGACCCAACCAAGCCCAGAGGGGAATACGATACCAAATGACGCCTTCAGAAAGCCTTTTCTAAGTATCAGAGCTCCTCTCACATGCGACTGCATGCCATGCCTCTCAAAAACAAGTGCGCCACACCGGCGCGAAAGTGAGGCTCTGCCTATGCTTTGGGAAAGCCCCTAAGAATAAGGTGTCTAAAACAGTGCCTGCCGATATTATTATATCAAAATACCCAGATAAAATGATTCCTCAAGGCTAAATATGTGTTAATAATGAATCGATTTAGCCCAGAAAAAGTCTACAGTCTTAATAAGCCCTTGTGAAGCCCTTATTTACGATCGTAATAAACATGGCTTACCGGATCCCATAGGGAAAATGACAGCTTCCAGCATTACATCGTCTTGTTAGAATGTGTCATACCTCAAGCAGCAAGAGACTGCTCACTGTTCCCCCAACTGAAGTTAATTGCTCTCAACAGTCCTGTGTGGAACAGCCATGGATTTTAGTGACGGTTGCTAAAATCATTTTCCTCATACAAACAGAAATCTTCATCTCTTTTCTGTTTCTGAGTAAATAGTACATGCCAGCACTATTTCAAAATAACAAACTCTTGATTGAATAATAAAAAACTACAGTTAAACACTAAAAAACTCTAAGCCATCTCCGTGGAGATGTTGCCTGTACAACGGCAAAGAGAATGACTGGGGTAGGCGGAGCCTAGGAGGCATCATGTGACCAGCTTTGCTGGGCTCTTTGCCATTTCCTGTTGGGGAAGAGAATATCCCACAAGTAAGGATGACGCCGTGGACCGGACACACCTATGTTGGAGAAACTAACATTTTATCACCTCTTTCACTTTACCCTTCCTATTAATTAGTATAGGCAAAGAGAATGACTGGGGGTGGAGTCAAGGGAGGAGCTATATAGACAGCTCTGCTGTGGTGCTCTTTGCCACTTCCTGTTAGCAGGAGGATAATATCCCACAAGGATGAATCCGTGGACCCGTCGTATCTTGTATGTTTTTCAATTATGCACTGTGGAGGCAAAAATGATGCACAAAAATCTCACCATCTTTACAACAGTCTGAGCCGAGCTTTCTTTAGACGTTAACACAAAATGAGCAGGAGTTCTTTGCTTTTTGACGATACCCTGAGGAACCAATCGACTTTTCCTATAGTCTATGGCTTCGTTACTTGTGTATTTCCAGTCTGTTCCTTGGCAAATATTAGTATAATCTACACAAAAACAAAAAGCAACACGATAATTTTCATTGTGTGTATATGTCAGTTTTATTGTATTATAACATCACCAGTATTACTTGCATTTGTAAAGTTTCTGAAAGTATTTGGTTTAACATTCATGAGCAGACAATATAAAGCATCAGCTGCACATAATAGAACAATTTACGGTTTGGAGGTGTGGGAGAATTAAGGCTATGACACACTGCAAGCGGAGCGGCGCGCAGCCTGTAGATGTGGCTGTGCGCACTCAGTGTGTCCTGCCTTTTCATCTCTGAGCACTCTGCCGCGTCAGGTCACGTAGCTGAGCGCTCAGAGATTAAATAACAAAATTTATGCTTACCTGATAAATTTCTTTCTTTCCAGGCATGAAGAGTCCACAACGTCATTCCAATTACTAGTAGGGTTATTTAACTCCTAGCCAGCAGGAGGCGGCAAAGAGCACCCCAGCAAAGTTGTTAAAGGGACAGTCTAGGCCAAAATAAACTTTCATGATTCAGATAGAGCATGTAATTTTAAATATTTTTCCAATTTATTTTTATCACCAATTTTGCTTTCTTCTCTCAGTATTCTTAGTTGAAAGCTTAACCTAGGAGGTTCATATGCTAATTTCTTAGACCTTGAAGCCCATCTCTTTTCAGATTGCATTTTAAGATTTTCACCACTAGAGGGTGTTAGTTCACGTATTTCATATAGATAACACTGTGCTTGTGCACGTGAAGTTATCTGGGAGCAGGCACTGATTGGCTAGACTGCAAGTCTGTCAAAAGAACTGAAAAAAGGGGCAGTTTGCAGAGGCTTAGATACAAGGTTAAAAGTATATTATTATAACTCTGTTGGTTATGCAAAACTGGGGAATGAGTAATAAAGGGATTATATATCTTTTAAAACAATAAAAATTCTGGTGTAGACTGTCCCTTCTTTAAGTGTAACTTCCCTTACCCATAATCCCCAGTCATTCACCCGAAAGGAATTTGAAAAAAGAAGAAACACAAGGGTATAGAGGTGCCTGATGTTTATTTAAAAAAAAAACTACCGAATTATAAATTAAAAAGATGGCAGGTTATGGACTCTCCATGTCCGGAAAGAAAGAAATTTATCAGGTAAGCATACATTTTGTTTTCCTATCTATGACATGGAGAGTCCACAACGTCATTCCAATTACTAGTGGGAACCAATACCCAAGCTAGAGGACACGGAAAGAAAAGATAGGGAGATAATAGCAGGAGGACCTAAACTGAAGGCACTACCGCTTGAAGAAACTTTCTCCCAAAAGAGGCCTAAGCCGAGGCAAAAGTATCAAATTTGGAAAATTTGGAAAAAAACATAATTTATGCTTACCTGATAAATTTATTTCTCTTGTAGTGTATCCAGTCCACGGATCATCCATTACTTGTGGGATATTCTCCTTCCCAACAGGAAGTTGCAAGAGGATCACCCACAGCAGAGCTGCTATATAGCTCCTCCCCTCACTGCCATATCCAGTCATTCGTCCGAAACAAGAGGAGAAACCATAGGGTGCAGTGGTGACTGTAGTTTAATTAAAATTTAGACCTGCCTTAAAAGGACAGGGCGGGCCGTGCACTGGATACACTACAAGAGAAATAAATTTATCAGGTAAGCATAAATTATGTTTTCTCTTGTTAAGTGTATCCAGTACACGGATCATCCATTACTTGTGGGATACCAATACCAAAGCTAAAGTACACGGATGATGGGAGGGACAAGGCAGGGACTTAAACGGAAGGAACCACTGCCTGTAGAACCTTTCTCCCAAAAACAGCCTCCGAAGAAGCAAAAGTGTCAAATTTGTAAAATTTTGAAAAGGTGTGAAGCGAAGACCAAGTCGCAGCCTTGCAAATCTGTACAACAGAGGCCTCATTTTTAAAGGCCCAGGTGGAAGCCACAGCTCTAGTAGAATGAGCTGTAATCCTTTCAGGGGGCTGCTGTCCAGCAGTCTCATAGGCTAAGCGTATTATGCTCCGAAGCCAAAAGGAGAGAGAGGTTGCGGAAGCTTTTTGACCTCTCCTCTGTCCAGAGTAAACGACAAACAGGGCAGATGTTTGACGAAAATCTTTAGTAGCCTGTAAGTAAAACTTCAAGGCACGGACTACGTCCAGATTATGCAAAAGACGTTCCTTCTTTGAAGAAGGATTAGGACACAATGATGGAACAACAATCTCTTGATTGATATTCCTGTTAGAAACCACCTTAGGTAAAAACCCAGGTTTGGTACGCAGAACTACCTTGTCTGAATGAAAAATCAGATAAGGAGAATCACATTGTAAGGCAGATAACTCAGAGACTCTTCGAGCCGAGGAAATAGCCATCAAAAACAGAATTTTCCAAGATAAAAGTTTAATATCAATGGAATGAAGGGGTTCAAACGGAACTCCCTGAAGAACTTTAAGAACCAAGTTTAAGCTCCACGGGGGAGCAACAGTTTTAAACACAGGCTTAATCCTAACCTAAGCCTGACAAAATGCCTGGACGTCTGGAACTTCTGCCAGACGCTTGTGCAAAAGAATAGACAGAGCAGAGATCTGTCCTTTTAAAGAACTAGCTGATAAGCCTTTGTCCAAACCCTCTTGGAGAAAGGACAATATCCTAGGAATCCTAACTTTACTCCATGAGTAACTCTTGGATTCACACCAATAAAGATATTTACGCCATATCTTATGGTAGATTTTCCTGGTGACAGGCTTCCGAGCCTGTATTAAGGTATCAATGACTGACTCGGAGAAGCCACGCCTTGATAGAATCAAGCGTTCAATCTCCATGCAGTCAGTCTCAGAGAAATTAGATTTGGATGATTGAAAGGACCTTGTATTAGAAGGTCCTGCCTCAGAGGCAGAGTCCATAGTGGAAGAGATGACATGTCCACTAGGTCTGCATACCAGGTCCTGCGTGGCCACGCAGGCGCTATCAGAATCACTGATGCTCTCTCCTGGTAGATTTTGGCAATCAGTCGAGGGAGCAGAGGAAACGGTGGAAAAACATAGGCCAGGTTGAAGAACCAAGGAGCTGCTAGAGCATCTATCAGCGTTGCTCCCGGGTCCCTGGACCTGGATCCGTAACAAGGAAGCTTGGCATTCTGGCGAGAGGCCATGAGATCCAGTTCTGGTTTGCCCCAACGATGGACCAGTTGAGCAAACACCTCCGGATGGAGTTCCAACTCTCCCGGATGAAAAGTCTGACGACTTAGAAAATCCGCCTCCCAGTTCTCTACGCCTGGGATGTGGATCGCTGACAGGTGGCAAGAGTGAGACTCTGCCCAGCGAATTATCTTTGAGACTTCTAACATCGCTAGGGAACTCCTGGTTCCCCCTTGATGGTTGATGTAAGCCACAGTCGTGATGTTGTCCGACTGAAATCTGATGATCCTCAGTGTTGCTAACTGAGGCCAAGCTAGAAGAGCATTGAATATTGCTCTTAACTCCAGAATATTTATTGGGAGGAGATTATCCTCCTGAGTCCACGATCGCTGCGCCCCAACCTAGAAGGCTGGAATCTGTTGTTACAATCGTCCAATCTGGCCTGCGAAAGGTCATACCCTTGGACAGATGGACCCGAGAAAGCCACCAGAGAAGAGAATCTCTGGTCTCTTGATCCAGATTTAGTAGAGGGGACAAATCTGAGTAATCCCCATTCCACTGACTTAGCATGCATAATTGCAGCGGTCTGAGATGCAGGCGCGCAAATGGCACTATGTCCATTGCCGCTACCATTAAGCCGATTACTTCCAGGCACTGAGCCACTGACGGGCGTGGAATGGAATGAAGGACACGGCAAGCATTTAGAGGTTATGATAACCTGGACTCCGTCAGGTAAATTTTCATCTCTACAGAATCTATAAGAGTCCCTAGGAAGGAGACTCTTGTGAGTGGTGATAGAGAACTCTTTTCCACGTTCACTTTCCACCCATGCGACCTCAGAAATGCCAGAACTATCTCTGTATGAGACTTGGCAATTTGAAAGCTTGACGCCTGTATCAGGATGTCGTCTAGATATGGAGCCACCGCTATGCCTTGCGGTCTTAGAACCGCCAGAAGTGAGCCCAGAACCTTTGTAAAAATTCTCGGGGCAGTGGCCAACCCGAAGGGAAGAGCTACAAATTGGTAATGCCTGTCTAGAAAGGCAAACCTTAGGAACCGATGATGATCTTTGTGAATCGGTATGTGAAGGTAGGCATCCTTTAAGTCCACTGTGGTCATGTACTGACCCTCTTGGATCATGGGTAGGATGGTCCGAATAGTTTCCATTTTGAATGAATGAACTCTGAGGAATTTGTTTAAGATCTTTAGATCCAAGATTGGTCTGAAGGTTCCCTCTTTCTTGGGAACCACAAACAGATTTGAATAAAATCCCTGTCCTTGTTCCGTCCGCGGAACTGGATGGATCACTCCCATTACTAGGAGGTCTTGCACACAGCTTAGGAATGCCTCTTTCTTTATCTGGTTTGATGATAATCTTGAAAGGTGAAATCTCCCTTGTGGAGGAGAAGCTTTGAAGTCCAGAAGATATCCCTGAGATATGATCTCCAATGCCCAGGGATCCTGAACATCTCTTGCCCACGCCTGGGTGAAGAGAGAAAGTCTGCCCCCCACTAGATCCGTTCCAGATAGGGGGCTGTTCCTTCATGCTGTCTTGGGGGCAGCAGCAGGCTTCCTGGCCTGCTTGCCCTTGTTCCAGGACAGGTTAGGTTTCCAAGCCTGTCTGGAATGAGCAACAGTTCCCTCTTGTTTTGAAGCGGAGGAAGTTGATGCTGCTCCTGCCTTGAAATTTCGAAAGGCACGAAAATTAGACTGTTTGGCCTTTGATTTGGCCCTGTCCTGAGGAAGGGTTTGACCCTTGCCTCCAGTAATGTCAGCAATAATTTCCTTCAAGCCAGGCCCGAAGGTCTGCCCCTTGAAAGGAATGTTGAGTAATTTAGACTTTGAAGTCACGTCAGCTGACCAGGATTTAAGCCATAGCGCCCTACGCGCCTGGATGGCGAATCCGGAATTCTTAGCCGTTAGTTTAGTCAAATGAACAATGGCATCAGAAACAAATGAGTTAGCTAGCTTAAGCGTTCTAAGCTTGTCAATAATTTCATTCAATGGAGCTGTCTGGATGGCCTCTTCCAGGGCCTCAAACCAGAATGCCGCCGCAGCAGTGACAGGCGCAATGCATGCAAGGGGCTGTAAAATATAACCTTGTTGAATAAACATTTTCTTAAGGTAACCCTCCAATTTTTTATCCATTGGATCTGAAAAAGCACAACTGTCCTCAACCGGGATAGTGGTACGCTTTGCTAAAGTAGAAACTGCTCCCTCGACCTTAGGGACCGTCTGCCATAAGTCCCGTGTAGTGGCGTCTATTGAAAAAAAAATTCTAAATATAGGAGGTGGGGAAAAGGGCACACCGGGTCTATCCCACTAGTTGCTAATAATTTCTGTAAGCCTTTTAGGTATAGGAAAAACGTCAGTACACACCGGCACCGCATAGTATCTATCCAGCCTACACAATTTCTCTGGAATTGCAACTGTGTTACAGTCATTCAGAGCAGCTAATACCTCCCCAAGCAATACACGGAGGTTCTCAAGCTTAAATTTAAAATTAGAAATCTCTGAATCAGGTTTCCCCGAGTCAGAGATGTCACCCACAGACTGAAGCTCTCTGTCCTCATGTTCTGCATACTGTGACGCAGTATCAGACATGGCTCTAACAGCATTTGCGCGCTCTGTATCTCTCCTAACCCCAGAGCTATCGCGCTTGCCTCTTAATTCAGGCAATCTAGATAATACCTCTGACAGGGTATTATTCATGATTGCAGCCATGTCCTGCAAGGTAATCGCTATGGGCGTCCCTGATGTAATTGGCGCCATATTAGCGTGCGTCCCCTGAGCGGGAGGCGAAGGGTCTGACACGTGGGGAGAGTTAGTCAGCATAACTTCCCCCTCGACAGAACCCTCTGGTGATAATTCTTTTATAGATAAAGACTGATCTTTACTGTTTAAGGTGAAATCAATACATTTAGTACACATTCTCCTATGGGGCTCCACCATGGCTTTGAAACATAATGAACAAGTAGGTTCCTCTGTGTCAGACATGTTTAAACAGACTAGCAATGAGACTAGCAAGCTTGGAAAACACTTTAAAACAAGTTTACAAGCAATATAAAAAAACGTTACTCCGGCTTTAAGAAACACAAATTTTCCCAAATTTTGAAATAAAAGTGAAAAAATGCAGTTACACTAACGAAATTTTTACAGTGTATGTAATAAGTTAGCAGAGCATTGCACCCACTTGCAAATGGATGATTAACCCCTTAATACCAAAAACGGAATAACAAATGACAAAAACGTTTTTTAAACAGTCACAACAACTGCCACAGCTCTACTGTGGCTTTTTACCTCCCTCAATACGACTTTTGAAGCCTTTTGAGTCCTCCAGAGAAGTCCTGGATCATGCAGGAAGAAGCTGGATGTCTGTGTCTGTAATTTTTGCTGTGCAAAAAAAACGCAAAAATAGCCCCCCCCCCCACTCATATTACAACAGTGGGAAGCCTCAGGGAACTGTTTATAGGCAAAATTCAAGCCAGCCATGTGGAAAAAACTAGGCCCCAATAAGTTTTATCACCAAACATATGTAAAAAACGATTAAATATGCCAGCAAACGTTTTAAAATACAATTTTATAAAAGTATGTATCTCTATTAATAAGCCTGATACCAGTCGCTATCACTGCATTTAAGGCTTTACTTACATTACTTCGGTTTTAGCAGCATTTTCTAGCAAATTCCATCCCTAGAAAAATATTTTAACTGCACATACCTTATTGCAGGAAAACCTGCACGCTATTCCCCCTCTGAAGTTACCTCACTCCTCAGAATATGTGAGAACAGCAAAGGATTTTAGTTACTTCTGCTAAGATCATAGAAAACGCAGGCAGATTCTTCTTGTAAATACTGCCTGAGATAAACAGTACACTCCGGTACCATTTAAAAATAACAAACTTTTGATTGAAGAAATAAACTAAGTATAAAACACCACAGTCCTCTTACGACCTCCATCTTAGTTGAGAGTTGCAAGAGAATGACTGGATATGGCAGTGAGGGGAGGAGCTATATAGCAGCTCTGCTGTGGGTGATCCTCTTGCAACTTCCTGTTGGGAAGGAAAATATCCCACAAGTAATGGATGATCCGTGGACTGGATACACTTAACAAGAGAAATATGCAAAGAGGACCATGTTGCCACATTGCAAATTTATTCCACAGAAGCTTCATTTTTAAAAGCCCAAGATAAGGAGACAGTCCTAGTAGAATGACCCGTAATTCTCTCAGGAGTCTGCTGTCCAGCAGTCTCATAAAGCAAAGCGAATCATAGTTCTTAACCAGAGGGAAAGAGTAGTAGAAGTACGCTTTCCAGAGAAAATAAACAGGGCAGAAGACTGCCAAAAATCTTTAGTAGCTTGTAGGTAAAATTTTAAAGCACGCACAACATCCAGGTTATGCAAAATACATTCCTTATTAGAAGAAGGATGAGGACAAAATGAAGGAACAACAATTTCCTGATTAATGTTTCGATCCGACACCACCTTAGGGAGAAACACCAATTTAGTATAAAGGACCACCTTATTTGCATGAAAAATAAGGTACAGGGAATCACACTGCAGAGCTGAAAGCTCAGAAACTCTGAGTGGAAGATATAGCAAGGAGAAAGAAAACCTTCCAAGATAACAATTTTATATCAACAACATGCATCGGCTCAAGCAGAGCTTGTTGCAAACCTTTCTGACCAAGGCCTGAACAAAAGCTTGAACATCTGGCAAATCTGCCAGACGTTTGTGCAAAACAATAGACAGTGCAGAAATCTGACCCTTCAGAGTACTGACTGAAACCTTTCTCCAGTCCATCCTGAAGAAAGAATAAAGGCTCCAGAAGAAACCCTTAGATTCGCTCCAAAAAAGGTATTTACACCATACCTTAAAGGTAAATCCTACGAGTAACAAGTTTACGAGTCTGAAGCATAGTATCAATGACCAAACCTCAAAATGCCTATAAATACACCCCTCACCACACCCACAATTCAGTTTAACGAATAGCCAAGAAGTGGGGTGATAAAAAAGTGCGAAAGCATATAAAATAAGGAATTGGAATAATTGTGCTTTATACAAAAATCATCACCACCACAAAAAAAAGGGCGGGCCTCATGGACTCTTGCTAATATGAAAGAAATGAATTTATCAGGTAAGTTCTTACATAAATTATGTTTTCTTTCATGTAATTAGTCCATGAGCTAGTGACGTATGGGATAATGATTACCCAAGATGTGGATCTTTCCACACAAGAGTCACTAGAGAGGGAGGGATAAAATAAAGACAGCCAATTCCTGCTGAAAATAATCCACACCCAAAATAAAGTTTAACGAAAAACATAAGCAGAAGATTCAAACTGAAACCGCTGCCTGAAGTACTTTTCTACCAAAGACTGCTTCAGAAGAAGAAAATACATCAAAATGGTAGAATTTAGTAAAAGTATGCAAAGAGGACCAAGTTGCTGCTTTGCAAATCTGATCAACCGAAGCTTCATTCCTAAACGCCCAGGAAGTAGAAACTGACCTAGTAGAATGAGCTGTAATTCTCTGAGGCGGAGTTTTACCCGACTCAACATAGGCAAGATGAATTAAAGATTTCAACCAAGATGCCAAAGAAATGGCAGAAGCTTTCTGGCCTTTTCTAGAACCGGAAAAGATAACAAATAGACTAGAAGTCTTTCTGAAAGATTTAGTAGCTTCAACATAATATTTCAAAGCTCTAACAACATCCAAAGAATGCAACGATTTCTCCTTAGAATTCTTAGGATTAGGACATAATGAAGGAACCACAATTTCTCTACTAATGTTGTTGGAATTCACAACTTTAGGTAAAAATTCAAAAGAAGTTCGCAACACCGCCTTATCCTGATGAAAAATCAGAAAAGGAGACTCACAAGAAAGAGCAGATAATTCAGAAACTCTTCTGGCAGAAGAGATGGCCAAAAGGAACAAAACTTTCCAAGAAAGTAATTTAATGTCCAATGAATGCATAGGTTCAAACGGAGGAGCTTGAAGAGCCCCCAGAACCAAATTCAAACTCCAAGGAGGAGAAATTGACTTAATGACAGGTTTTATACGAACCAAAGCTTGTACAAAACAATGAATATCAGGAAGAATAGCAATCTTTCTGTGAAAAAGAACAGAAAGAGCAGAGATTTGTCCTTTCAAAGAACTTGCGGACAAACCTTTATCTAAACCATCCTGAAGAAACTGTAAAATTCTCGGAATTCTAAAAGAATGCCAAGAAAAATGATGAGAAATACACCAAGAAATATAAGTCTTCCAGACTCTATAATATATCTCTCTAGATACAGATTTACGAGCCTGTAACATAGTATTAATCACAGCGTCAGAGAAACCTCTTTGACGAAGAATCAAGCGTTCAATCTCCATACCTTTAAATTTAAGGATTTCAGATCCTGATGGAATAAAGGACCTTGTGACAGAAGGTCTGGTCTTAACGGAAGAGTCCACGGTTGGCAAGAGGCCATCCGGACAAGATCCGCATACCAAAATCTGTGAGGCCATGCCGGAGCTACCAGCAGAACAAACGAGCATTCCTTCAGAATCTTGGAGATTACTCTTGGAAGAAGAACTAGAGGCGGAAAGATATAGGCAGGATGATACTTCCAAGGAAGTGATAATGCATCCACTGCCTCCGCCTGAGGATCCCGGGATCTGGACAGATACCTGGGAAGTTTCTTGTTTAGATGGGACGCCATCAAATCTATTTCTGGAAGCTCCCACATTTGAACGATCTGAAGAAATACCTCTGGGTGAAGAGACCATTCGCCCGGATGCAACGTTTGGCGACTGAGATAATCCGCTTCCCAATTGTCTACACCTGGGATATGAGCCGCAGAGATTAGACAGGAGCTGGATTCCGCCCAAACCAAAATTCGAGATACTTCTTTCATAGCCAGAGGACTGTGAGTTCCTCCTTGATGATTGATGTATGCCACAGTTGTGACATTGTCTGTATGAAAACAAATGAACGATTCTCTCTTCAGAAGAGGCCAAAACTGAAGAGCTCTGAAAATTGCACGGAGTTCCAAAATATTGATCGGTAATCTCACCTCCTGAGATTCCCAAACTCCTTGTGCCGTCAGAGATCCCCACACAGCTCCCCAACCTGAGAGACTTGCATCTGTTGAAATTACAGTCCAGGTCGGAAGCACAAAAGAAGCCCCCTGAATTAAACGATGGTGATCTGTCCACCACGTTAGAGAGTGTCGAACAATCGGTTTTAAAGATATTAATTGAGATATCTTTGTGTAATCCTTGCACCATTGATTCAGCATACAAAGCTGAAGAGGTCGCATGTGAAAACGAGCAAAGGGGATCGCGTCCGATGCAGCAGTCATAAGACCTAGAATTTCCATGCATAAGGCTACCGAAGGGAATGATTGTGACTGAAGGTTTCGACAAGCTGCCATCAGTTTTAGACGCCTCTTGTCTGTTAAAGACAGAGTCATGGACACTGAATCTATTTGGAAACCCAGAAAGGTTACCCTTGTCTGAGGAATCAATGAACTTTTTGGTAAATTGATCCTCCAACCATGATCTTGAAGAAACAACACAAGTCGATTCGTATGAAATTCTGCTAAATGTAAAGACTGAGCAAGTACCAAGATATCGTCCAAATAAGGAAATACCACAATACCCTGTTCTCTGATTACAGACAGAAGGGCACCGAGAACCTTTGTAAAAATTCTTGGAGCTGTAGCAAGGCCAAACGGCAGAGCCACAAACTGGTAATGCTTGTCCAGAAAAGAGAATCTCAGGAACCGATAATGATCCGGATGAATCGGAATATGCAGATATGCATCCTGTCAATCTATTGTGGACATATAATTCTCTTGCTGAACAAAAGGCAAGATAGTCCTTACAGTTACCATCTTGAACGTTGGTATCCTTACATAACGATTCAATATTTTTAGATCCAGAACTGGCCTGAAGGAATTCTCCTTCTTTGGTACAATGAAGAGATTTGAATAAAACCCCATCCCCTGTTCCTGAACTGGAACTGGCATAATTACTCCAGTCAACTCTAGATCTGAAACACAATTCAGAAATGCTTGAGCTTTTACTGGATTTACTGGGACACGGGAAAGAAAAAATCTCTTCGCAGGAGGTCTCATCTTGAAACCAATTCTGTACCCTTCTGAAACAATGTTCTGAATCCAAAGATTGTGAACAGAATTGATCCAAATTTCTTTGAAAAAACGTAACCTGCCCCCTACCAGCTGAGCTGGAATGAGGGCCGCACCTTCATGTGGACTTAGAAGCAGGCTTTGCCTTTCTGGCTGGCTTGGATTTATTCCAGATTGGAGATGGTTTCCAAACTGAAACTGCTCCTGAGGATGAAGGATCAGGTTTTTGTTCTTTGTTGAAACGAAAGGAACGAAAACGATTATTAGCTCTGTTTTTACCCTTAGATTTTTTATCCTGTGGTAAAAAAGTTCCTTTCCCACCAGTAACAGTTGAAATAATAGAATCCAACTGTGAACCAAATAATTTGTTACCCTGGAAAGAAATGGAAAGTAGAGTTGATTTAGAAGCCATATCAGCATTCCAAGTCTTAAGCCATAAAGCTCTTCTAGCTAAAATAGCTAGAGACATAAACCTGACATCAACCCTGATAATATCAAAGATGGCATCACAGATAAAATTATTAGCATGCTGAAGAAGAATAATAATATCATGAGAATCATGATGTGTTACTTGTTGCGCTAAGGTTTCCAACCAAAAAGTTGAAGCTGCAGCAACATCAGCCAAAGATATAGCAGGTCTAAGAAGATTACCTGAACACAGATAAGCTTTTCTTAGAAAGGATTCAATTTTCCTATCTAAAGGATCCTTAAACGAAGTACCATCTGACGTAGGAATAGTAGTACGTTTAGCAAGGGTAGAAATAGCCCCATCAACTTTAGGGATTTTGTCCCAAAATTCTAATCTGTCAGACGGCACAGGATATAATTGCTTAAAACGTTTAGAAGGAGTAAATGAATTACCCAATTTATCCCATTCTTTGGAAATTACTGCAGAAATAGCATTAAGAACAGGAAAAACTTCTGGAATAACCACAGGAGATTTAAATACCTTATCCAAACGTTTAGAATTAGTATCAAGAGGACCAGAATCCTCTATTTCTAAAGCAATTAGAACTTCTTTAAGTAAAGAACGAATAAATTCCATTTTAAATAAATATGAAGATTTATCAGCATCAACCTCTGAGACAGAATCCTCTGAACCAGAAGAGTCATCAGAATCAGAATGATGATGTTCATTTAAAAATTCATCTGTAGGGAGAGAAGTTTTAAAAGATTTTTTACGTTTACTAGAAGGAGAAATAACAGACATAGCCTTCTTTATGGATTCAGAAACAAAATCTCTTATGTCATCAGGAACATTCTGCACCTTAGATGTTGAAGGAACTGCAACAGGCAATGGTACTTTACTAAAGGAAATATTATCTGCATTAACAAGTTTGTCATGACAATCAATACAAACAACAGCTGGAGGAATAGCTACCAAAAGTTTACAGCAGATACACTTAGCTTTGGTAGATCCAGCACTAGACAGCGATTTTCCTGTAGTATCTTCTGACTCAGATGCAACGTGAGACATCTTGCAATATGTAAGAGAAAAAACAACAACATATAAAGCAAAATTGATCAAATTCCTTAAATGACAGTTTCAGGAATGGGAAAAAATGCCAAAGAACAAGCTTCTAGCAACCAGAAGCAATGAAAAATGAGACTTAAATAATGTGGAGACAAAAGCGACGCCCACATTATTTGGCGCCTAAATGCTTTTTGGCGCCAAAAATGACGCCACATCCGGAACGCCGACATTTTTGGCGCAAAATAACGTCAAAAAATGACGCAACTTCCGGCGACACGTATGACGCCGGAAACGGAAAATAATTTTTGCGCCAAAAAAATCCGCGCCAAGAATGACGCAATAAAATTAAGCATTTTCAGCCCCCGCGAGCCTAACAGCCCACAGGGAAAATAGTCAAATTTTTGAAGGTAAGAAAAAATGATTAAATCAAATGCATTATCCCAAATATGAAACTGACCGTCTGAAAAATAAGGAAAGTTGAAC